>NW_028238101.1:0-76306 GCF_015680905.1 Coptis chinensis | reverse complement strand
TTGTGGTCATATCTTAAAGGTTTTATGCGATAATGAGATTGAAGAGATTCCAAACCATTTTAGATTGGCGCGTGGATGCAAAAAGTCTAACACTTATAGAGCGAGTTTGATCTTTGGATTTGTGGTCGGGAATGTCTCAAATGAACCTTTGAGAGTGGCTCATTCTATCAAGGTTGCTTCTCGAAATGGCTTACGATCGTCGCATACTTTTGAGGGTTATTCATATTTTTATTGAAAAGATTGGTGAAATGGCTATTGAAATTTCAAAGTTTAATGAGACTTCCTACAAAGGAGGCGAAGTTCGAGAGAGCCTCGGTTAGCAGCCTCGGTTACCAAAAGCCTCCAGTTCAGAGCCTCGATTCGCAGAGCCTTGATACGCCCGGTTAATACATCCACGGGTTTTTTTATTTGAATGTTTAATTTGATATAAATTTAGTGTTTAATTAGGTGTTTAATTTGATATAAATATTTATTTTAATTAGGTCTTTATTTCAGCTATTGATTTTGAATCCCAACATTTCTCAAACAAAAGGGAGGGAAGAAGAAGAAAGCGGATAGATGGAAATCCCCAAAGAGATAGCCCTAAACAATTCAGGAAGAAAGTGTCACAGATGTGAATGATTGCTAACCATGACTTCGAGAAATTGTCCGGAGAAAAATAATCGTGTCATAGATTGTAAGTATAGATTTATTCAAAACTCTTTGATTCTAAATGTTCACTAGTTCTAATGATATTTTTATCTGTGGCGTCATGGACTTCATTGATGTGCGGACTTGTTAATAGTGGTTTTAGATATGGCAGCCTTGTTAGAGTTTTATCAAGTGTTGTTAAGTTGAACTGTAATGTCGGGGTTGTGTTCTATTGCATCATTATGTCCATTGGATAGTATCTAATGTTGTCCATTTAGGCTCTAGATATGAAACATCATAATGATAGACCGGTGCTTTTTGATAACTTCTTTCTCCTTTTTATTTTCAAATTTTAATATTCTTTGGTTTAGGTTACATTTGGGGAGTTTAATTAGGCGAGTTCTAATCTCATTGATATTGTAGAAAAGAGAAGTATGGCTCGAGGAGAAATGGAGAATCTGGAGGCAAAGCTTTGCTTTAGGTAAAAATCTTGCCTTCTCATCATTTAGTTTCCATTTTCGACTTTGCATCAATCGATCTTCGATCTTTTCATCATTCTCTGCGGTTATGTTTCTTCTTGCTCTGGTTCCACAAGATGCCCCGCGATATCAACGCCACCTTGACTATGCACCATTGAAGAAAGTCGCCAAAATTGAGTTATTAGCTATAACGGAGAAATTGTCGTGAAAAAGAGCCGAGAGAAGAAGCGAAGTGTTGAAAGAAGGTGGAGAAGTTGAAGAGAATGAAACTTGGAGTGAAAGGCTTGAACAAGCCAAAAGCTAGGTCTTGGCGAGGCTATACTTGTTGCTAATTCATTCGATGTGCTTAAATGTTGTATCTGAGAACAATAATATTTGGGATTGCATAAAGCATTTTGATGTGCTTATTATAAATATTCTTGTTGTTACAAAAGCGTGCCCACTTGCAATTTTGTTCCTGTAAGTTGATATGATGTATTGATCACGGATACTATACCACCGATATAATGCCAGCGTTTGTCAACAACAAATTTACCTCAACTCATATGATCATCAATGAACATCAACACAAACAAACCAAACTGATAAATTGCCAAAACATCAACATCAGCGATATGGACTTAGTGCGGCGATATCGTTTGGATTTGAATTTGGATAAAAAAAAAAATAATCTGTTTGGACTTTGTCCCCAAGCGGCATAGCCACACCGTTTGGCCTTAGTACCAAGCGGTGTGGCCATGCCGTTTGAACAAAGTCAACAATCTCTATTGCAAGTTCAAAGTCAAAAGCGACATGGCGGCTCCGTTGGGCCTTAGTCTCAAGCGGCATGGCCACACCGTTTGGAATTAAGGCCAAGCGGTGTGGCCATCACCGTTGAACTTTGAACTTGCAAAAAAATGGTGTTATGCTGTTTGGACTTTGTACCAAAGCGGCATGGCGAACCGTTTGGACTTTGTCAAAGCGGCTGCCACACCGTTTGGAACTAAGGCCAAGCGGTGTGGCCATGCCGTTTTGGACAAAGTCAAAATGGTGCAACCATGCCGTTTGGGACAAAGTCCAAACAGACACACCATTTTTAACATCAAGTCAACGAACCGCCATTTTTGGCCTTAAAGTTGAAGTCCAAACAGACCGCCATGCGTTTTCTAATGCAAGTTTAAGTCCAAGCAGACCACGACGCGCCATGGCGCAAGAGTTCGAAGTCAAACAGAACCGCCATTTTTGGCGCCAAGTTGAAGTCCAAACGGACCGCGCCATTTTTGGCGCAAGTTAAAGTCCAAACGAACCGCGCCATGCCGTTTTCTAATGCAAGTTCGAAAGTCCAAAGCGGTTCGAGACCGCGACACGCCATGGCCTTAAAGTTCGAAGTCCAAGCAGAACCGCCATTTTTTGGCCTTAAAGTTCGAAGTCCAAACGAACCGCCCATTTTGGCCTTAAGTTGAAGTCCAAAGGTGACAAACCATTTTTTTTGCAAGTTCAAAGTCCAAGCGGCATGGCCACACCGTTTGGACTTTGTCCCAACGGCATGGCCACACCCGTTTGTCCTTAGTACCAAGCGGTGTGGCCATGCCGTTTGGGACAAAATCAAACAGAACCGCCTTTTTTTGCAAGTTCAAAGTCCAAACGACATGGCGGACCGTTTTGGCCTTAGTCTCAACGGCATGGCCACACCGTTTGGTACTAAGGACAAGCGGTGTGGCCATGCGTTTGGACTTTGAACTTTAAAAAAATGCGTATGTCTGTTTGGACTTTTAAACTCAAACGGCATGGCGGAACCGTTTGGACTTTGTCCAAAACGGCATGGCCACACCGTTTGGAACTAAGGCAAAGCGGTGTGGCCATGCCGTTTTGGACAAAGTCAAAAACCATTTTTTGCAGTGATTCAGGCCATGCCGTTTTGGGACAAAATCCAAAATGCAGACACGCGCCATTTTTACGCCAGTTCGAAGTCCAAACAGAACCGCCATTTTTTGGCGCTTAAGTTCGAAGTCCAAACAGACACGCCATGCCGTTTTCTAATGCAAGTTGAAGTCCAAAATGCGAACCGCGACCGCCATGGCGCAAGTTCGAAGTCCAAAGCAGAACCGCCATTTTTGGCCTTGAAGTCAAAGTCCAAGCGATACCATGCCATTTTTGGCGCTTTGAAGTCCAAAAGTCAACGGACCGCGCCATTTTTGGCCTTAAGTTGAAGTCCAAACGGACATTTTTGCCATTTTGGCCCAAGTTCGAAGTCCAAAGCAGACCGCGCCATTTTTGCCTTTTAAGTTGAAGTCCAAACAGACCGCGCCATTTTTGGCCAAGTTTGGACTTTAGTCCAAAAGCGGACCGCGCCATTTTTGGCGCCAAGTTCAAGTCCAAACAGAACACGCCATGCCGTTTTCTAATGCAAGTTCGAAGTCCAAACAGACCGACCGCCATGGCCTTGAAGTTCGAAGTCCAAGCGGACCGCGCCATTTTTTGGCGCAAGTTCGAAGTCCAAGCAGACCGCGCCATTTTTTGGCCCAAGTTGAAGTCAAAACGGACCGCGCCATTTTTGGCGCCAAGTTCAAGTCCAAGCAGACAAACCATTTTTTTGCAAGTTCAAAGTCAAGCGGCATGGCCACACCGTTTGGACTTTGTCCCAAACCATTTTTTGCAATGGCCACACCGTTTGTCCTTTGTACCAAACGGTGTGGCCATGCCGTTTGGGACAAAGGCCAAACGGATGCAGCCATGCCGTTTGGGACAAAATCCAAACAGACCGCCTTTTTTTTGCAAGTTCAAAGTCAAACGCGACATGGCGGACCGTTTGGCCTTAGTCTCAAGCGGCATGGCCACACCGTTTGGTACTAAGGACAAGCGGTGTAATACGTTTGCGTTGAACTTTTGAATTTTAAACGGTGTGGCTGTTTGGACTTTTGTCCCAACGACTTTAGCCACACCGTTTGGAACTAAAGGCCAAGCGGTGTGGCCATGCCGTTTTGAACAAAGTCCAAATGCAGCCATGCCGTTTGGGACAAAGTCCAAACAGACCGCGCCATTTTTCGCCAAGTTCGAAGTCCAAAACAGACCGCCCATTTTTTACGCCAAGTTCGAAGTCAAAACAGACCGCGCCATGCGTTTTTCTAATGCAAGTTCAAGTCCAAACAGACCGCGACCGCCATGGCGCAAGTTCAACCGATCAAGCAATGTAAGCATTTCAACCGATCAAGCAATGTATGGCTCATGCTTTTCGCTAAGATCTGAAATTAGACAACCCAATTTGTATACAAGCATTACTTTGTTATAATGCTTGTATACAATAAATCGAATGGCTAGAACATTTAATATAATTGTAGCTAATTTACTCGAGGTATAGCCATTATAAGCGTATAGGACACATTTCTCTCTTTGAAAATTACCTCTTGAATATACTAAATAAGCACGGGTGAGAATGCCAAGCTTTCCGGATCATAATTTCAAGATGGTGGTAATTATACTATCAAGGTCTTACTCTTATTCCTTGCCAATCTTATTAATGAATTCATCACATGAACAAGGTTGATAATGCCCCGGAATCCCTATACATCATACATGTCACTCTGTCGGTTTAATCACCCAGATTGTGGGCAGAAAGCATATATGGAAACATACATCCACGTAGAAATAATTCAGTTATAAGACCATCAGAACTGACAGGATTACAAACAGAAGGAAGAATTGTACTTCCATTATTTCAAAGTAAAACATGAGTCCACAAAACTGAAGTAAAAGCTGGATTATCATATTTTTACATATTGATCAAGAACATAAAACCATATGGAGGTATCGAAGTTACAAATGTCTTAACCCTTTTCTTTGGTAATTTACACGAAAGATAATCTTTGACAAAAACCGAAAATAACAGACTTCGACAGCACCTCTATCACACAACCTTTTCCCTACCGAACACGGCTTTCATCATGCTATTATTATACCCGTCGAGAGCACCCCGGTCACGGTGCAACATCGCATCAATTTCATCACCGTCCTCCATTTCGAGCTACAAACAGCATAACATAAAATTCAAATTTCAAATGCAAAATCATGATTTCTAAGATTTTCATATATATGCCATTGTCCAAAAATATCAAACTCATAGTTTGGGAAATTACTGCTCATGAGAAGTGGCAGTTTCACATTGAGTAGACTAACTACACTCTAGACCCCGAAATACATTAAGTAATTCTTTGCATCATGAGAAACACCAGCATTTTACATGACCTAATCAAGACTTAACACTATCATATTTAAGTGACTGCAATGACAATTTGCCAAACTAGCTATGTTTTCTAAGACCCTAGCAAGTCCTCAAACTTTGTCGTTATATGTCTACTAAGAAAAGATCCAACTAATGTGCGAAAGGTGCGAAGTTCCTCCTTTTTAAGCATAAAACACTATTGTTGATGCCATTGAACAGCCGGGTGTCTATTTCAAACTCAAAAGTGGTGGTGGACACACCAAAAACAAGATATATGGCCACAAGCTGCAATCCTATGCTCAACACACCAAAAACAAGATATATGGCCACTAAACCTAAAACCACTAAACTAACCAAACTCAACATACCTAAATCCTATGCTCCTTCCGATATAGTCCGCCCAATGAACTTGCACCGGTCAAATTGTATGCCTCCATGAACTTCGTTTTGTGCATCCTCTGCGGAATCGCAGATCCCACCGATTCGCGGGCCTTGATTGAAAGCAAGCGAGAAATTTCATCGGCGGCGGGGTCTTTGTCAAAATTAAAACACAAAACTACATTAGTATATACATTTACATTTATAAAATACCAAAACAAAACAAAACAAAACAAAAATTAGCGTTGTAAGATATTAACTCACGGATTATGATATGGAAGACTCTTCGTAGGGAGTAGTGACTAAGATGATCGGGGTTTATCATTCTCATATGACTATTGTTTTCGTACCAACTCATGTATCTACTAACACACTCCCATGGATAAGGCGGAATGGGTCAGCGTTGTTCAAGTTGAATCAAGTGATTACGCGAATTACTCCGATGGGAAGGCCTTGATATTAAATTTTTACATCATACCAGCGTCCGGAAGTAGTTGGCGTCGAGCTCTTTGGTTTTAGGGGATCTGAGGGTACAAACCGCATATGACCCAATCGGCGCCAACCCTCGCATGACATTGTCTTGCTTTCGACATTATCAAGAAAGCATATAAATCCCTCGAAAAATGCTATTTCATCCACCGGCCGTGTAGCTCGGACTTCAACATAGGGGATACCATTCAACCTGTCAAATAGCATATGATCGAGGAAATTAATCATTAATCACATACTAATAATATTAATTAATAAATAAAACTATTTACATACAAAAATACTACTTACATCGGTACAAGTCATATTATCAATGGTGGCTCGGGGTATACTTCAATGCACGGTTGTTGTGCTAGCATAAAAGATTGAAATGGCGAGTACCTATTAGCCGGGGACATGCTCAAATGATAGTCCTCATTTGGGTATGGCTGAACGAACTTAAGGAAGTACTCATAAATCCATGCCTACATTAATATAGACACCGAGTTAATATTGTAATAGATAGATAAAATTGACATTGAAAAGAAAAACAAAAAACTAATACACGTAGGAGAGTGAAATAGCACGAAACACCCTTCACCTTGGCACTTGTGGCGGTCCCAAGAACCCTGCACAAGTAAGCGGTAAAATTTTACCCACGTAGTCTCGATCTCGGCAAATTTGGCGATCTCGGATAACAAGCGGGAGCTGCGGTTCGAGGCGATGTCGGTAAAGGCGGTACATCAAAGAAAAATAACGGATAAGCTCTCACGACAAACTGCACCTCTTTTTGGGTTGGCGCCTTCTTCCGCAACAACCCCATTTTCATCACGTAAATCTTCATCTCTTACCTTCCCGAAAAAGCTGCTTCATCAAGAAATCCATCCTAACTTTGGAAGTGAACTTATTGGATTTCATCTCCGCATCTATCTTATCCATGGGTATGCCAAGATTTTTGTGGAGAAGTCTTTTTAATCTGTTCAAAGGTCAAATCGGTGTCCCCGATCCACTTTGCTTTGCCTCGATCGAACTCCTAAGAGTTGGGAAACATCGTCCAGCGTGATTGTCATCTCCTCCACCACGGCATATGAAGCGTGTTGGTCTCACGGATGCCACCTCTCCACAAGCGAGACCAACCACGGGATCGATGCTGTATACACCTAAGACCAGAGCACATAAGCCGGTCCTTTGAAGCTCCACGTGAAAAGTAGAACAGTCTGAACACTCTCCTCTGATATCCCATTGTACCAACTTGTTGAGGTGCCCATGGCACTTCAACACCCCTCGCTCCGCCTAAAACAACAAAAACTTAGTATTAATGTATGCACAAGTTTCGTAATACAAAATTTAAATACTAATAGACACTATATGATAATATTACCTGCCCCTCCCAAACATCGCGAGCTACGTGCACTGCATAGTCATACAATAGATGTGACACACGAGGGCCACCTCCATAAACACCTCTCTCGGAACTCCAAGTCATTGTTGGACTTTCTCACAATATTCACTGGAGGTGGCTGCAGTCACGAGGACTTCGGGGGACTTCCTCGTCCTCCTCCTCCTCCTCCTCCTCATCCTCCGCGTCCTCCTCATCCTCCGCGTCCTCCTCATCCTCCGCGTCATCAACACCCTCTTCGTCATCTTCTTCATCATCACCTACAGCTACACTCTTCCCACGATCCATATTTACATCATCTACATCTACATCTTCATCTAAATCTAAATCTAAATCTACATCTACATCTACATCTAAATCTACATCACTCATAATTGTTTGCTTTCTTCTCTTTTGATTTCCTAACTCTACACCACTTACTACATTACTGGGATCATCCGCTTTCCGATCCCCTCTACGGACTGATGCGAGGTAGTTGTTGCCCTTTCTCTCTTTTCTCGGGCTCCTCCATGACCCGAACTACTACTCCCCCCACCTAACAACTTCTTAGCACCCGTGAAAACACTTTTTGCTGCATTCTTCACATTCAGATTCTTTGTTCGAGGCATTGCTACAAAATAAATAGGAGTTAAAAATAAGACATTCAACTAATTCAAATTGTTGCAATACCAACGTGAAAAAACAAATAACGAAATAAGGCGGTGTGCATGCCAATCTATATCTAAGGTGTGCATGTATTTCTAGGCCATTTACCCGAGCTTGCTTGGCTTTCAAAATGGATTGAAGGGATAGACCTTCTTCTGTTAATCTTAGGTGTTTTTTGTTTAGTTGAGGAGGACTATAATGCAAAAATGATCAGAAATGACTGGGCTGGAAAGGGAGGAGAAAACAATTCAAATGGATAGCATGCCGAAAATGATCTACTATTATTATAAGAGGGGGCCGCCCTCTTTCTTAAGTTATAGCATCGTTTCGAATGGACAGAACGACAAGAGCTTGATTCCGACTCACTTACGTTTCGGATATGTCGGCAAGTCCAATACAGACAAAAAAGAAAGAAGTTGGACCCCAGCACCACCAGCGTTTGCATTTCATCTCAGTAAAGATGAAATAAGCATTTACGGTAGACTTTTCTAGCTTTATTGCTGGCTCTAAGCCTACCACTTTGAAAACCTAACCTTCGTTCGATAGAGCTAACCCCTTTGATATGAAAGTTTTCCAACCCACCCGAGAGAGGAGAGCTAGGAACCTAAGGAAATAAATTCGAATTGGCTCTACATCATCTGGAACTAAATAAGCTTGGGTCTTAATTTCAATTCTAATCCGCATATAGAATTAGAACCGGGCTATCCCATGATCGTGATTTGATCATCATTATAGGGCGTGAGAAACCAGCCTTATGACGAAAAGGGGAGCATTATGTCCGATCAATACACCGGTCTGGCGCTCTAATTCTAATAAAGGGTGCTATGGAAGAAATTAGGCACTAAAGCGAGGGTTTAGCGGTGCTTATCACTCAAGACGGCGAGACTCCAGTCGTCGGTTTACTGGAAGATATTCTGAAAAGCTTAGTGCAAGTGTCGACTACACGAGCATTCCCTTACTCGGCAGAGCTTTCTCAAGAAAAAGGAAATAACTACGACGGATAATCTTCGTTCGGACTACACGCCAGTCTTTTTCACCAAGAGCTTGTTCCGACACTTGGCGCATAAGGGAAGTACTTTGGAATGATTTGATTGGGACGCTAGTGAGTTAATGAGCACTGTTTGCATGGTTCCATCAATCTTTTCTTGTGTGTTACGAATCGAATTCATAATCTATAAAGCTATAAAGAAGAGATGCCCCGTAGAAGACTCCAGGCCACCGAAGCTAACAAAAGGCTAAGGATACCCATTTAGTTGTTTGTTCTTATGCCGACTAAAGCTAGCTGCGCCACAGCTTGAATCTCCCTAGAAATCCCCACTCGTAGCCCTTGACTTGGGTGTGTTAAGCATATTACTGGTTTCTTACCAAAGCCTTGGTTGGCTCAACTTTTTCTCTATCTCTAATTGCTAGACCAAAATCCCCACTTAAGCCTGCCTAGAATCTTGCTTCGGGCTGCCCTCTAGAAAGTCGCTTTAAACCCCATCCCCCTATAAGAGGTCGAATTGCTTATCTGACTAACCCGCTACCTCTCAAAGAAATCTGAGTACTTAACATTTTCGATCCCATATCGAGGAAGTGAGCCAAAATGAGCCATCAATACAATTATAGAATATATAGGACTCCCTTCTTTTTCAGCTTAGCCACGTCGGCCGATCAATCCACTTTAGCTCAAAACTCTAATAGAGTTCAAAACTCGGCGAGTTCACCGAATATGTTAATTCACGAACTTCGGCGAGTTCAAAACTCTGACGAATTCACGAACTCGACAGAATTTTAAAACTCGACAGAGTTCAAAACTTCGGCGAGAATTCACCGAACTCTAACAGAATTTAGAACTCGGCGAGTTCAAAACTCGACAATTCAAAAACTCGGCGAAATTAAACTCGGCCAAAATTTAGAACTCGACAAAGTTCAAAACTTCGGCCAAATTTAAAACTTCGGCCGAGTTCACCGAACTCGGCGAATTTAGAACTCGACGAAATTCAAAACTTCGGCCAATTCACGAACTCGTATCTACTTGCATAAAGTGCTTAGTAGAGTCCTTGCCTTGCTTGCCGGGTATCCCTAAGAAAGCGATATCAACAAAGGTGAGGCCCGATTGATTGAATTAATCAAATAATTCAATTAATTAGGGGCTTTTATACGAATGAGCTATCGGTCTTATCGCTTGCTTGGTCCCCACGCTCGGGTGGGAGGTAATGTCGAGCTCTGCTCCTAAGCGAAGGAGTAGCTAGCGGCTGTTGCTATCTTGCGTGTTTTACGATTGTAGCTGGGTTGGGTTTAGAATGAATAGCAAAGGGAATGAATCAAACAAATTTCGAAGCGAAGAAGGCCTCTCGATCGAGGTTGAGTTTGAAGTTCTCGATTGATAAAACATACGGGGCATAGGATGGATAGGCCTCAACCGAAGACAAAATGCAAAAGCCCGATTCTCGTGTGCGTCAAGGTAGGGGTTCGGATCTCATCATGCCTTGTTGCTTACTTTAACCGACCCACTCGCGCCACTCATTCTGCATTTGCTTGCCACTCCACTACTTCTCAAGCGTGATTAGAAGCTATTGAAACTATTGAACTAGCTCCTCGGCAAGATCTCAAAGTAGCCTCACACATAGTAAGTCCTTTTGCCTATCGGCTAAGCTAAGGTCAGCCTTTGCTTTCTTGAGCTAGCGACCTATCCTATAGCTTGCCGGTAGGTCGGTAGGTCCTTTTTTTAGTACTCGGGTTGAATTGAATTAGACACTTTGACTTGCGGATGAGGGAGTCGACTTGGCACTTTCAGATTCGGGTTGGGAACTAGACCTGCCAAGGAAATGAAGTCCATCCGGTGGCGGTACTACTACATGGCGGGAAGACTCGAGTGAGTACGATCGGATCTGAGGAAGCCAGACCATGAGCTTCACAAGTCCTATGCTTGGTGCCAAGGTATCTCAAAACTAGAAGTAAAACTACTCCTCAAAACTAACGGATTGTGAGCAAGCCTAAGGCGATAGCTCGTGGCTCATGCTTCTTTCTCGGACCATCATTATCATTCCGTTACGGCAAAGATCCGTAGTTTCCTCCTGCAGACTAGCGTGGGCCACTTCAAGCCTTCGAGTGAGAAAGTGCACTCTGAAGAAGCAATGGAAGGGACCCTGCCTACTTCAAGCTCACAGCGCCAAGCTCACACCACTAGGCCCGCTTCTCTCTAAAGGTGGCTCAACGGAATCGATAGTCTAGTCCTCTGCGGAATGAAATGCATATTCAACTAGAAAACATCCTGCATCAAAACACGATATCCTTCCTACCCCGACCCCCTAAAGGTTCATTCCCTCTGTTGTGTGGATGGTCAAGACTCTCTGGCATTTGCTTCCTTTAAGCTCCCTCTAGCCGGTTTCTTTGGCTCTTAACGAACTATGGCTTTGAAGCCTACTTATTTATCTCCTGAACCTAGTAAACTTCGATGCGCCATTAGCTTCTTAATAGGTTCCGTCACGACTCCGTTTGCTTGTAATGGCCCCTTTACTTCGCCCCTATTGTTTTCTAAGCCTCTGTTTTGCTTGGGCTAGTGTAGTTTCTTTTCACGGAATCTATATTAGGTTGGTTTTGCGATCTGGTCGAAGATCCCATCCGTAGTTTTCTAGGTGTAGGGCGGCTTCAAAGCCTCTGTTTGCTCCCTCTTATGCCTTCTTTGCCTATTGCACGGTATCGAGTCCCTTCCCTCTCTTCCCAAGCTTCTTTTTATGCCACAAAGACTCCTAAAGTAGAAACAGATTCTTGTATAGCGATTGCTATTTTTACTTGAGTCAATTAGCGTGTTTTTTAAAACCCGCCCGGTGAGATCGTGCAAGATCATTATATCATAAGAGAAGAAAGAAAGGAGTAGGTTCTACCACCCTTAGTCTTCTGTTGCTATATTTACATACTATTTCCTCATCCCGCTATTCGACTTTAGGAAGGAATGGGCTGTCGAAGGGAAGGGTAAAGATCCTCCCTCCATTTGCATATATAGGATAAATGACCCGGTACCAGCGATCGAACCCGGCGATGGCATTGATCCAACACCTTTACCTTGGTGGGATAAGATCTAGGGAACCTTAGAAAGGTCTCCGTTTACATGATCGATAATATAATGAATGAATCATAGAAAAGATTAAAGAATGAATTATACTCTTACGTCCAACAAATAACCAACCCATGGACGCTAAAGGAAAGGCATTGGAACTCGGCGGAATTTAGAACTTCGGAATTTTAAAACTCGACAGAGTTCAAAACTCGAACGAGTTCACCAACCCGACGAGTTCACCGAACTTCAGATGAAACCTCAACAAAGTCCTAAGAATTGTATTATTATTAATTGTATGGGCTTAAACATGCGGTTAAACTTATCCATCTACTTCTTTACCAAAAAATATCAATCATCTTAATACCTTGATTTTAACTAATCATTGTTTCTGCCGACTCCTTCCACGGTAGGATTGTGTAGTTTGTTGAGTAAGTACCAACTACTAACCTGTAGGTCCTATGTATGGAATTGATTGGAGGATGTATTCTTAATATTGAAACAGAAATGTCTGTTGGATGGCAGAGTTAAGGCTTAGCCATAATTATCAATTTATAATAGATAATGTGAAGATGAGTATAGCATTAGTGACGAGTGATGAAACGTACAAACCTTAACATTTTTTCTTTCTCTTTCACCGAACAAAACAAAAAATCCAAAAGCAAAGGAAGAAAATAAAAATGCAGCAAATTGGTTAGCATTCATAATATACTTTCATTTTAAAATTTGTCTTAGTAGCCGAGGAGTTTACAATGCAAAATCCTCTCGCGATAACTTCTTCCGTTAATTAAATTATTAATTCAAAATCAATAATGAAAATAAGCATGATTTATTCTCTCTAATAGTAACTTAACTCAACATCTATTTTTAGCTAAACTGTGTTTACTCTTTTTGTATCTTGTCATGTAATTCATCAACGGGGAAAGTACAAAATGGGTGTCTAAATTCAAAAGAATTGAATCAAACATAACATTATATATATATAAAAAAAAAAAGATAGAAAGATAGAACAGTTACGAAAATGCGAGCTATATATTTATTTTGAATCAAGCAAGCGATCTTTCCGGTCGATATGGCCTCAAATAAAAATCTAGTGATATCAACAGGAGAGACAATAAGTTCATAACTTCATTGTTTGATTTAATGATTTATTTATTTTGAACTTGGATAAACATAACATTGATGTCTATGTCTCCATTTCTATAAATCGAAAAAATTAAAAATATAAATAACTTAAACAAATAAAAAAAATCCCAATGTACATAAACAGTGTAAATAACTTAAACATCGAAACTCTGACAGAGTTAACCAAATATGCTACTTCACCGAACTCTGTCAGAGTTCAAAACTCTGACAGAATTCAAAACTCTGACAGAATTCAGAACTCTGATAGAGTTCAAAACTCTGACATAATTCAAAACTCTGACAGAATTCACCAAACTCTGACAGAATTTAGAACTCTGACAGAATTCACCGAACTCTGACAGAGTTCAAAACTCGACGACAATTCATCGAACTCGGCCGAATTTAGAACTCGGCGAGTTCAAAACTCGACGAGTTTTGAACTCGACAGTTCAAAACTCTGACAGAGTTCACCGAACTCTGACAGAATTTAGAACTCTGACAGAGTTCAAAACTCTGACAGAGTTCACCGAACTCTGACAGAATTTAGAACTCTGACAGAGTTCAAAACTCTGACAGAATTCAAAACTCGACAAATTCACCTAACTTCCCCTCGGCAATTTAGAACTCTGACAGAATTCACCGAACTCTGACAGAGTTCATCAAATATGCTAACACCTAATTAAACACATTTAGCTCCTTGAACTGCTAAGCATGAGAGTAGCTGCACAGTTGCAGCAGTTAAAACGACTCTAAAGCTAATACAAATAGGGGTGGTGTCGAGTATTCAAGGATATTGGATAGGTTAGTTGTTGCTTCTAGTCATATTGCATTTGGATCTTCCAAATAATACAGTAAGCAAAATGCTCGAATCCAATATTTCTATCAGTTATTAGTTGTTGCTTCTAGTCATGTGACATAGATGCAAGTTAAATCACATCCACTTCATAAGTAAATTTACATTCTTAAAACAAAAAAGAATATTACTGGTTTAATTTTATTACGAATAAGGTTCAGTTTAATATAAGTTAAAGATATATGAAATGCTATCAGAAAAAGGAAGTATCATGCCGCTTCTAACCTTTTGATTTCAACGCGAGCGTACTGAGCCACCAAATATACCGCTGCAACAAAAAATAACCTTTTTAGAACCTAACAACATAAACGGAAAACAGATCTAAATTAGATGTGGTGAATTAGACCAGTAAGTTCACATACCGCAGCAAAAGAAGAGATGGAAATCAAATCTGACAAAGCAATATATGGTTGTTTTTGTAGATCGCTCGGATTAGTCGATCCCTCTCTTTTTTTGGTTAGATCGGTCTCTTTTTTTGGTTAGATCGGTCTCTTGGTCTTAATTTTTGGTTAGATCGGTTTTGAATTTCGGTTTTTTTTTTGTTAGATCGGTTTGAACTCTTTGGTGAAGATCGGTTTTTTTTTTTTTAAGAGAAGATCGGTTTTTTTTTAAGAGAAGATGATGAAATATCGAAATATCGGTAAATATCAGTAAATTGGGTGAATTAGATCTGAAGATCTAGAGGGCTCGATCGGACGGCTCAAATGAAGAGTGAGATAAGGGTGGCACTCTAAGAGTGGCACCCTAGACAAACCGTATATATATTTGTCTAGAGTGCCACTCTTATAGTGACACTCTTATCTCACACTCCTCTTGAACCGTCCGATCTCAAGATGAAATCATCAGATCTAATTCTGATAAAAACGCGAAATTTCAAATTATTTCGGAAACCTAAAAACAAAAAAATGCGAAATTTTTGATTATCTCTCATGGTCTTCTTCTCCACTCCAGAAATTTTTGAATCTACAAAAACTGAACCATCTCCAGAAATTCAACCCCCATTCAAGTGCCGACGAAGAAGGATTCAAACAGGTACGGTTTCTCTCTCGATCTATTTTTTCTCTATCTCTCTCTTGAATTTCCAAGCCTTTTAAATTAAGACATCTCTCTAAATTAATTATTTATTTATTACACACAAATTCCACTCCCATTACTTATTTCTATTCAGAATTTTAAGTTCCAAATCTTGTTTATAGGCCTACTTGATTAGATAATGAGCGAAGGCAGGTGGATGACATATGAAGAACTGTGCAATGTTGCTCTTCCGGTATGTGTATGCTCTTCACTTCTGATATGGAACTCAATTTACTCTGTTTTACATTTTATATACTAATTTTCCAATATTTCATTTGTTGTAGCGAATAACTTGAGAAAACACAATGGAGAGCTGTTATGCATATTCAAGTCATTCACAAGTTGTTCTTGATTGTTTGCTTGAAACAGAAATGAATGGGCTCAATTTGGTTGATCGTGGTCCCAAGGTATACAAACGAAAATCAATGTGAAACTTTCTATTTCTTTGGTGTTCAATGAAAAGTTATTTCTTTTTGAAAGATATGGCCTGCAAATCGATAGTAATAGAATAGTGGTATTCCTAGTAGACAATTAACTATTAGAGCATAAACAATTGACTTCCCGATCAATTAAAAGCAAGAGGCCAGCAAGTAACACCGAGATATTTATATATCCTAATATGTTATGGTACAAGTTCTTTCTAAGCATGAAAATCCGTTAGAAAAATTGTTGAATGGTGTAATTGTATTTTTTCGCATTTATGGTGGAAGGAAGAAACGCCAAGCCTAACTCTGAAGTCACCTCTAGTTGAAACAGAGGAGAGATTGAATATGCCAAGGGGAGAACCACAAAGGAGCTAGAAAGTAAAATTGTTGGGTCACACAGAGAAGACTTCCCTAAAGGCAAGAGGAAAGCGCGAAAGCAATCGATTGGCACTGCAAGGAAAAGGAGTAAGAGAGGCCGGAGGGAAGGCGAAAAGCAAATCTTTGTTCTGGATGAACTCATTGCCAATGTACACCCCTCGGAAGGGTATCCTTGCTGCTGATGAGTCTCTTTGAACAATTGGGAAGCGTCTATCCAAATCAATTAATGAGAATGCTAATGGTTTGGCGGGTATGCCATCATCCGTCAAGAAAATGGTTTCGTTCCAATCGTTGAGCGAGAGATCTTGGTTGATGGATCTCATGACATTGACCGCTGTGTTGATGTGGACCGAGCGAGTACTGCCTGTTACAAGGCATTGAATGACCACAAGGTTCTGCTCAAGGGAACTCTATTGAAGCCCAACATGGTGACTCAATGCCAAGAAGGTAGCCCCAGCAGGTCATTCCCCGACCGCAGTGTGTGCCTTGCGACAAACAATGCCCCAAATGCTCCTCTGCGGTGGTGTTCTTGTCGGTGACGAGAATGAAGAGCAGCCACAATTAACCTTAATGCAATGAACCAGCTCAAAGGAAAGAAGCCATGGTCACTCTCATTCTCCTTTGGACGTGCTCTCCAGCAGAGTACTCTCAAGGCATGGTCCGGAAAAGTGGAAAATGCACGTGGAGAGAAGCGCAGCTGCCTTCCTCGCAAGGTGTAAAGGCAAACTCGGAGGCCACCCTTGGTACCTACAAGGGTGATGCAGCTGTTGGAGATGGTGCTTCGAAGGCCTTCATGTCAAGGATTACAAGTACTTGATGAAGTTTTGTGTTTTAGTATTGCGATTTTATGAGTAGATCTGAGGGAAAATTTGGAGATAAAGTCCGTCTTTAAGGCTTAATGTTTAGATCTTTTTCTGCGTGGTTGAGTGAGGCTGATTTAATAATTTTGGGGGCATGTTTGTTGAGTTCGAATGTTTCTCTCAAGTGATTTGTCTTGTTTTAATGCTTTCTCGATGAATTTTATGTTTTGCTCTTTTTGAACCTCTTTATAGTGTATGTGTTTTGACTTTGTATTTTTTAGCCATTTTCATTTGGATTAGGCTTCATGCTAATGTCAATGAGAGTTTAGGTGGTGTATACAACTCCCTATATTTTTCCCCTGGATTCATCTTTGATTCTATTTGACATAACGATTGAATTTGGACTCTAATAGAGGATCTCATTCTTCAGCTAAAGAAACTCTACGACCATCACCGTCACTCTCCTTTATAGCTCCCATTGTTACAAATCTTGGAGACTTCTTATGACTAGCGACAAAGCTTTGAAGCTCAATTCTTCCACCAGAAGTCACACCACCAAAAAAAGAAGTTTAATAAGAAGGATTAGCACAACGGTTGTAACCATTGGGATTGTGAGAGAGAGTAATCATTAGCCGAACGCCGAAAGACCTGTCGACTACCCAATGGAGTCGAAGAAGCCGCCCATGGACTAAGCGCTGCACCCAGATCATTACGACCATCTTGCCACCCCATCGGTTCAAAGGTCCATGAAATTTCACCTTGCCATGACATATCATCATTGCTACCCAAATGGAGTGATTGGAGATGGATGGTATCTACGCCCACCTGGAATACCTCCAGCTTTTCTTGAATAGCAAGACACTGAAAACTCCCAAAGCCCCCACAAAATATCCTGATGCCATGCCAATATAAAACCAACTCATTTTGATTTGAACTTGGATCGAAAAAACGGTGTGTCTGTTTGGACTTTGTCCCAAACGGCATGGCCACACCGTTTGGCCTTAGTACCAAACGGTGTGGCCATGCCGTTTGGGGACTAAAAACAAACGGTGTGGCCATGCCGTTTGGGACAAAGTCCAAACAGACACACCACCATTTTTTTTCAAGTTCAAATCCAAAAGATATGGCCACACCGTTTGGACTTAGTTCCAAAACGGCATGGCCACACCGTTTTGAGACTAAGGCCAAGCGGTGTGGCCATGCCGTTGAACTTTGAACTTTTAAAAAAATGGCGTGTCTGTTTGGACTTTGTCCCAAACGGCATGGCCACCCGTTGGACTTAGTCCCAAACGGCATGGCCATACCGTTTGGTACTAAAAAGCCAAACGGTGTAACCATGCCGTTTGGGACTAAGTCCAAACGGTGTGGCCTACAGCTTGTTTTAGTACCAACGGCATGCACACCGTTTGGCCTTAGTACCAAACGGTGTGGCCATGCCGCTTGGGACTAAGTCCAAACAGACACGCCATTTTTTTTGCAAGTTCAAAGTCCAACGGCATGGCCACATCGTTTGGCCTTAGTCCCAAACGGCATGGCCACACCGTTTGGTACTAAGGCCAAACGGTGGGCCATGCCGCTTGTGACTAAGTCCAAACGGTGTGGCCATGCCGTTTTAGGACAAAGTCCAAACAGACACGCCATTTTTTGCAAGTTCAAATCCAACGATATGGCCACACCGTTTGGACTTAGTCCCAAACGGTGTGACCACACCGCTCAAGAGGCAAAAAAACAGATCTTTTGTGTTTTGGCAAAAACATTGCGTCTTGCATTAGATTTTTGTGTTTTGGTAAATAACATTGGGATTTTGTTGATAACATTGGGATTTTGTGTTCTCGCATTAGATTATTAATAGAGATACTTTATTTGTGACAAATTAAAATGCAAAATTGTCGGAGAGCACAAGAAGAGCCACCGAATGGATATAAACCGAGATCTAAGCAAAGCACATCTGGCGCACCCTGGTAAGTAGTATAACTGTTTACTCCAATCGACAGCCAGACGTCCTATTAAAATCAATGCCTGCTAATAGCGAAAACATAACCAAAGGCAATGTGACATGAAATAGATGAAACCCTAGGATCTTAGGTGAACATGAAAAAGAATGACAAGTCCAAAGCAAGATCACTATCATTTCATATTTCAACAATGTGACACCATGTGAAATACATTGTCCGAATTATCGAACATAAAGCTAAGTTGCTACATATCAACAACTTGCACTTACAAAAAGAGTCCTAACATAACATTTTTTGACTACAAAGAGATTTCCAATCTAACTTTCTCGACTTTAGTTGTATATCTAACTCTTTGTTCTTTATCTCCTTCCCAAAACAAAAAATTGAATAAACAGTCCAGTCAAGCAAAGTTAAATCAAACCGCTTTATTAAGGTCCGACAGAAAAACTAACCTCTCCACTTGCTTCCTCATGTTCACCATCTTCCGCCACCACCATTTGCCTAATTACCCCCAATAAAAACACATGAATCAAGTATAAATACTACCACATATGTCAAATCCAACACCAAATCTAGAAACCTCATGAATCGATGGGATTTGTTTTCGGGGCAAGATGATGACCATGTGTAAGAGTTAATAATGGTCTTGTATGATTATTTGATTCTTTTGTTGAGAACTTGAATTTAGAATGACCTTTCATTTTGATTGTTATGATTGTCACATAAACTTTTCAATGAAATCCTTCAAGATATAAGTTTTGTAAGTTTAAGTTGATTCTTCTTGTAGTACATGGTACTATGGTAGTGGTGGGGCGAACCAAATTAATGACACGAATAGGATCGGCAATCTCCGCCCGTTATGCAATATCCCTAAGCTTCATCCACGTTTTACTTAGTAACTAGTTTTGTAAGGACTGATAACTATCGAGAATATAATAATCAGTTTATAAGTAACTTTCCCCTGTACCAGCATAGATCACTTGATCGAGACATCCTATGGGTTTGGAACAGAGTCAAAATGCAGACCTGCATTTCAGCTTTTTCACTATCCCATCATAGTATCTTTGTTTTAGAAGCGTTGGCGTTACAAGGAGTTGTATTCCTTATTGTTACGAGCATGAAGTAGTAGGATTATTACCTCGACCATGCACAAGTAATTACTACCTCAAGCTAGATCATACAAGTAGTAGGATCACTATTATAAGGTTTTACATGCCAATCGAAAGCACTATCCATATATACACACCACAAGTAATATATACATTTGTATGTCCTTCAACCTCAAATTCTTAAGACCTCACCATTTGTCATGCCTTTGCCTTCTTACCATCTCTCTCTCAAAGAATGACCACCACCCTTCACGGCTGACCTTGGTTTACTAGAAACCTCACAAGGCATGATATCCGATATTTTCAATAGCTCGGCTTTGTTTTGAACAATCTACGCTTGTCATTTCTTCCATCAAAGATCTATGCAACAACCGGCTACCGGGGCGTCTACGCCTACCGCTGAATTCATCCCCGCTTAACGAGAATGATTGGTTCTATTGTGGTAGTTTATTGGAACTAGAAGCTCCTTTGGGCGTGAATAATCCTTACCAGTGAATTCAAAACTCTGACAGAGTTGAAAGCTCTGATAGAGTTCACCGAACTCTGACAGAGTTCAAAACTCGACAGAGTTCACCAACTCCGACGAGTTCAAAACTCTAACGAATCACGGCATGAAGAATACGGCGAGTTCAAAGCTCGGCAGAGTTCAAAACTCGGCGAATCACGGCATGAAGAATACGACGAGTTCACGAACTTCGACAGAGTTCAAAACTCGACGAATACGACACGAAGAATACGACAGAGTTCAAAACTCGACAGAGTTAAAAGCTCTGACAGAGTTCACCGAACTCTGACGACAGTTCAAACTCTCGGCCGAATCACGGCATGAAGAATACGACAGAGTTCAAAACTCTGACCTATGTCTCCGAACTCTGACAGAGGTCACCGAACTCTGACAGAGTTCAAAACTCTGACGAGATCACGGCATGAAGAATAATAATGAAGTTCAAAACTCTGACAGAGTTCACCGAACTTTGACAGAATACGACATGAAGAATACGACAGAGTTGAAAGCTCTGACAGAGTTCACCGAACTCGACGACGAATCACGCAAAGTTTACTTCCAATACGAATCAATCGAGTTCACCGAACTATATCGCGTTTTAAACAACAATATAAACAATTTCATACCCAATTCATACTTGTTTACTTGTCTAAGTTCATAAACAATTGAACCAAGCATTTTAAACTTGTTTACTTGCCTAAGTTCATACCCAATTTTGCGTTTTAAACAACAATATAAACAACATCCAAGAATAAAGTTTACTAGGTTAGTTCATACCCAATTTCGCGTTTTAAACAACAATATAAACAACATCCAAGAATAAAGTTTACTAGGTTTATTTCAAACGAATCCAAGCTAATTAAATAACAAATCAAACGAATTAAAAGTGGAAAAATACCTTAATCCATAAGCTTGGTTCAAACTGGAGAAGAAGAAGCTGAGAGAGAGAGAGAGAGTTTTGAATTTCGTGATTTTTGTGATTTTCGTTTTTTTTATTTTGAAATACCGCGAAATATTGAAATATCGGTTTTATCAGTGGTTTAGATCTTCGATCTTGAGGCTTAGATCGGACGGTTCAAGAGGAGTGTGAGATAAGAGTGTCACTATAAGAGTGGCACTCTAGACAAACCAGATATATATATATATATATATATATATATATATATATATATATATATATATATATATATATATAAATAAACTATATATTTTTGGATTTTACTACAAAAAAACTATATTTTTTGGAAACCAAACAAAACACGGTTCAGTTTAGTTTTTGATGGTTTTAAGTTTGGCAAACCGAAATTTGAACCGTCCCTATCGGTTTTATCATATTCTTAACCGAATCGAACCAAATAGAAAACCGACCATTCTCTTAATTTTATCTAGTGTAGTCAAGGCATTAAGGCGCAGCCTTAGGTGTTATTAAAGTGAGGTGCGCAATAATTAAAAAAAAAAGATATAACAAATAAAAAAATAAAATAAATATTAAATATGACATGAATTATCACTAATTTTCTTAGCCAAACATTAAAATTAATTCTATGTGATTGTAAACACAAAATCATTGAGCAACACCCGTAAAATCCACGAGTCATTTTCATACCATAGTAGTTTTTTTAAAGAAAAAACATAAGCAATAAGTAAATAGCAAAGTAAAACTTGTATTTCTCAATACAATCTAGCTCAACGTCAATAAACTAAAAGAGTGAACCAATTGAATTGAGCTAAATGAATTCTTCACGAGATAGAACACATTATTCAAATTTTAGAATCATGTAAAACTTTATTTAATCTATCTTTGTGTCTCCTCTCAATCCATACAACTTAACAAAAACTAGTCAAAATTAAAGCTTATAGTGTACTACAAGATTAAACTTATTAAATTTGAACAATTTCTTGTACCATACAACAATTGGATCGAGTGTAAATGTGTCACATATAGCAAAAATTGTACAAAAAACTGTAAATGCTGACAAGGCGCACGTCTTATGCTACTCGCGCCTCAACAAAAGGCACGCGCCTAATGTTAGCTCTCGCGCCTTGGTCAAGGCGAGGCACTAAAGGTGAAGGAATCAATCTACACCTCAAAAATGACGCCACAAGCTTTGTTGCCCTTGGAGGTGAGAAAACCAGATCATTAGACTTTGAATATAATTGATAAAGCGCAAAATGTATGCTTGAATTTATCATCAAAAGAAGTGTTGAAGCTTCTCCACCATGCTCATACCATAACAAACACAAGATAGTGCGGGTAAGCTTAAATTATGTGTGATTAACTTTATAACACCAAAATGAATTGAAACATGATTTTTATAAAAATATGAAATTATCAATTGCCATTTCTATTGATCACATGTTTGTTCTTATTTGGAGAAGAAAATGATTAGTGTATTATGGTCGTTTAACGTCGCGGTATATGGATGAAGGAGACAATGACGATAGATAGGTTTTGGATTTATTTTTCAATCTAGGGGAATAGAAACTGAGTCTTGGGGTTGACTAACCTATATTCCTCCTCTTTCACACATTTCAAGTTATATCCTAGCTCTAAACATGAACATTGAAAGTAGTGAAAACTAAGACCCAGTGGCGTGACACTTTTTTATGATTAATGTGTCATTGTTGCAAAATAATGAATAGCTCAAATTTTTGATACCCTTACCAGTTATGATAACCATTATTTTTTATATAGTCCAAAATTGGCTTTTTATATATTGGCATAGGGGGTGCAACGCATAGACAACGACATTATCTGCACAATGTTTGATTTTGTTCTCTTTTCTTCTGTTAAAGGGATTGGAGCGAGCTTTAGCGCAAGCTATGTTATTTAAATTGTTGAAATCAGTACTTATGGATAGTGATTCTTTTTTAATGCAAGAGGTTTTGAAAGGAATACATGGAGGCAATGCGAGGTACACTTAAGACAATATCAAGTGATAACATCGGGAGTCAGCAACATTGAGGTGAATGGTAATTCTTACACTTTTGTTAATCAAGGATTTGGGTAAAGTCTCTCAAAGGAACCAGCTCTATATACAGTACAACTGTGGGACTAATTGAACTTGGAGGCAACCTGTTATTAGTTGCATGTTAAGCACCACCTTAATTGACATTTTAAATTTGAGTAAGTCAGGAATATGTGGTAAATACCAGTTAGGTTACGATTTCTCTTTAGACATGTAAGAGAGATATGTAAGTTATAGTTATGGATTTATCACCATGTGAAGGCATCACTCCAGTTAAAAACCATTTCTCTTGCAAATGGTTTTTTTTTTTTTTACATGCATTTAAGATCGAACTGCACAACGACAACTTCTTTAGGAACAAGCATGGTAGCACTTTTTACTTTTCTGGAGTTTGATCTTATGTTCAATAAAATGTGTTTTTGGTGAAAGGAGTGAGAACAACTCTTAATAGACGTGCAATTAGCATACTGCTCACATATGTAAATAACTCTTTGTCAACTCTTTCAACAACTCCATATCTCTTCATTAACTTGAAGTTCATTTTTTGGATCTAAGCATGCATTATAATTGTCACATCATTGTAAATGTTATTGCAATAAGTGTACATAGAATTTCTTTTCTTAATGTTAATTGTATCTAAACATAAAAATACTTTTTTAAGTATTTATGATTACTTGGTATATTTGGATTCTTCTCATCATTCTCAGGTGCGTTCTCAGGTACCACAGAAAACGAAAATGTTAAAATTTTAGTTTTCATTGTTGGTGAAAGACGGTGGGCAGAGCTTACGATTGTGTGGTTTTTTCCATTAAATTGAACTTACTTGATTTCTTCAATAAGATTGTGGATAGCATTGCATTGACTTTGTTTATGCTGTTAGATGGTGTCCACAAGATCACTCATGAAGGCGCTAACCCACGAGAAAATATCTGTTGTAAATCCAAGCTAGGCAAAGTCTCCGTTTCTCAAGTATATTTGAGACTTCTTATTTTGTTTATACGATTTATTTCCTTTGAAGGAAACCAATATTCTGAAAAGTTAACCCATCTATATGTTCTATAACAGGCCATATTTTGTAGGTAGACAACAACATTTGTTTCACAATCCATTTACACTCTACACCTCTGGAAACTCGCCATGTGTTACATGTTTAATTACACCCGTGGTCATACAACAGGAAACTGGAGTGCTCTGTATTAAGGTAGTATTCAGTTTGGTTTTTCTATCTGTTTCATTCCTCCAACACTCAATTGTTCTTTTTATTCTCTGTATTGTGGGGCGAGACATTATATTCATATTAGCTATATATGAGAATGAATTATCTCTTCATAGTGGCTTCTTTTCATTTGAAATTAACAATCCTTATAATGTAGGCAACATACAAGGTTATTGACTAGAATGAAACTAGACAGACCACTGGGGAACTACTTCTTGACAGTCAAAGTGTTTCAGACTTCTTCTTAGCGTGCTATCAACTGATGATTTATGCCTTAAATCGATCTGACATATTATACAAGCTTTCCAATTTTTTATCTCAAAAACACTCCTTCAAACTCTCTAAATTCTTTAACACAAATATCCATAATATGCCGAGAAACAGGTGAGTTTATTTTAATGTCTAATACTCTTCGTTTTTTTTGCGCTTATCGAAAATTGGCTTGATTTAACTGATTTTCATCAATACTCCATGTTAGAAATTTAATAGAAATTTAGTGGTAGCAAACAATAATCGAGCCAGGTTTTATAATGAAGTTGCTTGCCTACCAAATCATTGTGAAAACTACAGTGATTTAATTGGTAAGCAATGCTTCACCTTTACCACATCGATAATTTGTAATTCTTAGCATTAATTAAGATCAATTACTGTAGTGTCAAAAGTTCATTCTTGAGTTCTTTGATAGCATCTTCTATGGACATGATACGTTTTTAGTGGGCTACCATGGTGCATAAATGGAAAAATTCCTTAACATTATGAAGCTATAGCTACATGCTTTAAAGTCGTAACCAATCTTACACATACGTTTAATTTAATGTACATAGCCATTGATGAATCTAAACGTCATTATAACCTCTTACGCCATGGTTAGCTATCACACCCCAAATTTCGACAGAATTCGGAAAAATAATATTTGTTCCCGACTCTTCGATTTTCGAGGTGTGATGCACTCTCCACTTCCAAAAACCCATAATCAGTTTAAATACGCGAATAATTAAAAACCAATAAAAATTTCAAATTAAACAAAAGTCCTCTTCGTTACAAAAAATTCGCAAATCTGATTAAGTTACAAATCTCCTTTCAACCCTCTTTAGTTATAATTACAACTGAAAATATAAAACAACGTTTGTCTCACCTAAAATCTATTACACCTTAAGGGAAAACAAAACATATCCTGAATGCGACGCTAATGCAAACCACAAGCAGCAACCAACCTTCTTCAACATTAATCCTGCCAAGACTTATCAACTATGTTCATTTAATGAACACACCCGATAAACAAACATGCAAATCAGGTCAGCATTATAAACAATGCTGGTGTGAGTAGCCCTAAAATACAACATATACTTATACATATATATACACACTAAATAAGGCAGTTAGTTCCTCCACCGAGGCGCCTTAACATCCAACGAATAATACAACATCCTTAAGTATAATAATTAAGGCAGATAGTTCCTCCACTGAAGCACCTTAGCTTCCCAACAATAATACAAAGGCATTTAGTTCCTCCACCGAGGCACCTTAAGTTCTAACTAAACTAATAACCAGCAAAGCATATTCTATACTTACCACATTTCATGCTCAATTACAGAGTGAGTCGTCTCTGCACAAGTAATTAGTTTGACTCACCCTTCTGCAAAACCATATACAATCATATATTTAAAGGTATATCATTAACCAACATATTACCATAATTATATTATTTAAGGCTTTCTTTGTGTGTCCCTAAAATCACGTCGTATCTATGTCTTACCTAGTTTCCCTGGCTACCACAATTGCTACCCAACGCCGAACATGTACATCCACATGCCTCCCCTCACATAATGAACCACTCTGTGAGTAGCTACCCTGAGCGGGATGCCGCACACCAGGTAACCCTCACACGAAAGCCATTATATAAGTACTGCCACTATTTGGCATAAAATATCGCCCGTCTCGTTCTAAATTTTGTGAACGGAATAATCAAGCCACTATTCAGCTACGCCAGAAGGGCCATTCAGATTCACTGAAACGCCAGAAGGGCCAATCATATCACATATGCCCATCACAAAGGCAAATCACATGAGTTGTGGTAGCTAGGTTATAGGATTTTTGTTACGTAATTTATTCAGGTGCCATACATTTATATCTCATAATAATTCTTGTTCTATCTCATGCCAGTATACCTAATTGTACTGAAGCTCAACGTTTCTCGTTAGAATAAAAATCCACATTATCACGTGCCAATACTATTCATTGCACGATATCCAATTATCTCTATATCAAATCTCAAAACTTATTATTTCACGTGCCAATCATATATTGCACTACACCATATGGAAAGTATCAAGCTTTCATAAATACTACCATTCATTTAAGTAGCAACTCATAATAGTAATCGATCATGTAATGTATTCGTTCAATATATTTATGTGAACCCAATTCACCATCAGAGGCACGCATTATTTCTATTTGTGCACAATATAAATAGTATATAAATAATCAAAATATATGTCCATTCTACTAATGTCAAAATGAAACGACTTTAAAAAGAAAGAACAACTCAAGTCCAAATATCACACATAATTATTCGAGTCAAAATCACAAGTCAAGTCATACTGGTCAACCGTCAAAAGCCCAATACTAAAGTCCATGAATCTAAGTCCGTATGTATTTTAATTCTCATAAAAACGTATATATCTAAGTCTTGTACGAATTCCCTTCTTGTTATGTGCCAAAATTTGCACAATATCAACGTCAAATCTTTCTTAGATAATGACGAATCAATTTATGCCGGCTTCCGCACCATTTAGCGTTTGATTTGTCCATACCATTTACAACATAAAACGTAGCACAATTAAACAGTTCACAATCCACAATCAAAGCCCAAAAATCTAAATATTTAAATATTGGATCTATTTTAATCTATATGGACTGGACCCAAATAATATTAGAAACTGGCCCAAAATAATTAAGTGATTCAGCCCAAAGAAAGTAAAAGAAACTGGCCCAAAGACTAACTAATTGAAAATGGCCCAAACCACTAACTAACTTAGTCCGGCCCAAGAACTAAAATCTAAAACCCAAAAACTAAAACCAAACCAAACCAAACCAAATAGATTTCAGCCCAAGGCCCAACCAATCAAACAGTCGTCTCCCTCACCTCAGCAACGCTAGTAGCTCTAGTAACTCTCCTCTACCAGCCACCATTGACCACCCACCGGCACTCCAACCTAACCGAAACCACTCAGGAGGAAAAACCCAACCAAAAGACACCGAAAATTGGAAGTGAGACTGGGTGCACTGGGTCACGATCTCAGTCACCCAAACCAGCGCACCAACTCAATCCCACCACCATTGACGTTATTCCAAGCTCCCAACAACCCCCACTCTCCAAACAACAGCCAAGTATCCATCCCTAACTCCTCTAACATCAACCAACAACCCCTCAAACCGACCAATTCAAAAAAAATCAAAACTACAAGAGTTCAAACAACATTATAACAGGCGACACCATTAACGTCTCCCTCAAAGCTTCGACATCACCTTTTCTCCACTACCAAATCATCCCCAATCATCAATCAATAATTCAATCAACACAACAAGAGTAGAATATACAAATAGTTTCAAATAATATACAAACAATTCCAAACCGTATACAGGACAACTGTTTGTTTTGGCTCGCAGCCATTAACGGCCTTTGAGCTTCGAAAATTCAAATTTCGATTTCAGAGTTTTCAACATAGTTTAACAATACAACAGGACGCCAAATAAAAACAGGATAATGAGCAGTAACAATAGGTAGAAACCTTAGACATAGAAATATGTCTGTATACACCGATACACGGAAAACTATAGATTCGGTGAAATAGCAAAAATAACTACTCACCTTAATTAAAAGCTCCACGAATTCATCATAGTCCGAATCGTCGCGTTCCAACACTCTAGCAAGCGAGCTTTTATCTCCACTTCCATTTTTATTTTATTTTTATCTAAAAACCTTATTCTCTGGAAAAATATGTATATATACTTGGGTTTGAAACCTAAGCCCAACACAGACTCGGGCCCAGAAATCAGGCCCACGTATCCCAAATCTAATCCAACAAATTTTAAATAAATAAATAAATAAATTAATAAATAAATAATTGCAGATTACAAATACGGACATTACACTAGCAAACCTTTCGAAGCATGTTCTATTTTACCTTTTGTTTTAAGGAATTGTTCTTTTCTATTTTTTAAAGCATCATTTTTCCTGATAATTTTTTTAGCAAGTTTGAAAAAGACTCAAACAGTACTCAATCTGATAACCAAAAAGCTGAATAGAGGCTTGGAGGTTGTAATCAGATGGCTATAACAAGTGTGATGACCAAATTCATACTTATCATTGTGTGACAGAAGCTCACTAGAAGTCACAACACAATTACGGAAGCTGACAAATATCATTGATCCTTCATAGTATAGGCATTGGTCTCTTACAAGTCTTTATAAGAATCCTTCACAATACTACAATATATCTTTGGTGTTGTACTTTTGGTTTTTGGTATTTGTTTGTTTCAATTACTAATTCCTACACTCTTAGAAGTAGGAGATCTATTAATATTCATTGGATTTCATTCTTTTTTTACTTTTGTTTTTCGTGTGGTGAAATGTTTGTTGGATCCACCTGTATATTACTTATAGAAAATCCTTACAAACATTCTGTATGAGTATGATCATGAGGGAGGGGATGCACACTAAGACCAGAAAATCAACAGCTTCATGTATAACCCAAAAACTATAATCTTTTACTGCAAAATTTATTTTTTCAATTTTCTAAACTGCATAAACATCACATGTTCAATGAACCAATTAAGCAACTAAGGTATAAAGCTCAGAGGAGGTTCAACATATGGAGTAGTAATGCTAAAAAGAATCTGTGAACCAATTAAGCTACTAAGGTATAAAGCTCAGAGGAGGTTCAATATATGGAGTAGTAATGCTAAAAAGAATGTGCAACTCTGGATCGTAATGACAAAAAAAACTATACAAGGTGACTAGGTATATGTTTGTGTAACACTTTTCACTTGCAGTAAGCACGAAACCAAAACTGATGTTGGTAGAAAACGAGAGCAGCATTTATTGAGTCACACTATAAGTTGTCATTGTTCATTTTTTTTTTAACTTTCAAGTTTTGGTTGCAAGCCTTTCAAGCAAATATCACAACAAATAAAAACAACTAACACATGTTGTTGGTTAACTTAGGCTTCTTAATTAGTTAGCGCATCAATATTTTCATAACTAACTTAGCACTATCAAAAAAAGAAAAAAAAATTGATTAGATGGTATTATTATTATTAACCAAAAATTTAAAATAAATAAAATATTTTATTAAGCTGAATAATGATAAAATAGGCTATCTTAGTTTATATATACACTTTTTAAAATTATTTATAGATTTTGATTTATATTTCGAATAACATATTGTTCATCCTAGAGAAGGTGATTTAACCGCTTTAGTAATATTAGAAAGTGCCTATATAAATGTTAGCTATACACGAAATTTGGATTAGTTATTACTATCAATATTCACCCTTCCATGTATGAGGATGGGTGTACATAATTCACAATACTATTCATTTTTTTGTAGGTTACATGATAAATCCTCTAGGTTGTGTATAAAAAAAAAACATACTCATTCAATTGGCTTCTCATACTTAGAACCAACTTTTTAGTTTCACTATTTATATATCGATTATTGCCACCACAGTGTCTACAACACTTCTTCTGTTTGACTTTTTTAATCAGATATTTAAGAAAATCAAACACAGAAAGTCTTTCTCTGTTATCTAAAGCATACTCATTTGCCAACCAGATATCATTTGAAGAATTAAAAAACATCATAAATTTACAAACACAATGCCTACAAAACAAAAAAATTGAGACAAAAACATTAGTAAAAAATAAAACTTGACTTCAATATAAACTTTGATAAAAATAAACAGATAAAACAAAAAAAAAAAAAAAAAAAAAAAAAAAAAACAACTTACTCTTCCATTGAGAAAAATATTCCAAGAGAACCAATAAAATAATAAAAAAAAATACATATAAGACATGGGAAAAAAACTTTACTAAAATTTGACAAGAAGACCTTCAAACAAATCATTCTTCAAATGTAAAGAAATATCTAATGGATCTAATAACTAGAGACAATCAATATATCAAAAGCACTAATTATATGATATGATTTAAAATTCCAAGTACAACTACAGCTATATGGTACACAAACTTTCACTCAATGAAGAAAGCATAGAAAGCTTAAGTAGCGGTTTACTGTATAGAAAACATAATATGCTTAACTAATGATAGCAAATTAGGAAACTATAAATAACGAGAGTGAGATCAAGAGATATTGGGAAAATTAAAAGTTACCTTTGAGAGCGACTGAATATAATTCACTTCTCACATAAGTCAACTTAAGATAGATACTCAAGAGTCAAGATATAGGTTGCTTGGATAAGAGTGAGAAAACACGTCGGTAAATTAGAGATACAAGTGGTGAAAGTGACACCACGTGTTAAGTAAAGTAATGGGCCCAAAATTTGGACATCTTAATACAACCCATTTATACAAAAAAACAGCATTTTAGTCCACATCCAAAAAGTTGGACATCTTAATACACTATAAGGCCCATTGATACTAAAAAAACAGTCTAACAAATTATTGGTGCTAGGAACTTTGATAAATTAATTTATTGTACAAGTTTCAATATAGTTTGGAAGTAAGATTTTGTATACATAATAAAATTAAAATATATATATAATTCGGTGAACAGGTTTCGTTTAAATGAGTAATTTACATAATTATTTTTGTCATTAATTGAATTCCCATTGATTTTGTTAAATAAACGGGTTCTATTACATATATTAATTTACATAATTATTCTTTTTGGCACTATAATCATGATAAGATTCAATGTTTGTGTGGGCTAATATAGAGGCTCAATTAGAAAATTTAATTTTGTGAATGTTGTATTGTTGTTGTCTTGAGAGGGCAACTGGCCTGTTAACATATCATCATGTTGGTAGAAGCTACAATGTGGCTACCCCGCTCTATGTTAGGCATCTTTAATTTGATTGGTTATTCAATCTACTCAAGGACTCACTGAGTATTGAGTGGGAAAGTACGATATTTGAATCATTACAATATTTAAAGCTAATTTTTTTTGGTACATAATAATTTGATAAAAAAGAATTAAAAAAATCAATTATATGAAAACGGTCCCTGCTCTGTGAAGTGTGCCAATTTATGTAATTTAAGTAAATAATTTAAAAATAAAAATAATTCTTTCTTCACAAAATGTGAACTGAACATGTTCCGCCTATGAATTAAAGTGTAAATTAGGGGAAAAATGACTAGTTGTCAAAATGTAATCAATTAAAAAGTGTCGTCGACAGTTAAATTTTAAGAGTTCAATGACTTTTCCAATTTGAATTTGTGCATGAAATAAGAAAGATAAATTCTACTTTTAAATTTTAGGATTTGTTAGTGGTTTGGTCAAAAATCAAATTAATTATGTTTGTTGAGTTATTTTTTCCTTTTATTAATATTATATTATTATGCCTCAACGCCCTTTCTACGAATCATTACAGTATTCTACAGTTAAAACTTTTTGATACATAATTCAAAAAATATTAAAAATAATCAAATCAATTTTATGAAAACAGTCCCCGTTCGTTGAACGGGCTAGAAAACTAGTATGACAAATTTCTTAATAAAAAAAGGACTCAACGTACTCTTAAAAATATATCATGATTGACTAATTAATCACTTCATGTCGTGGAACAATAATAGGAATCAAGATTTTTTCCACAAAGACTTTAGGGCAATAGCTCAAGCATATTTAGGAACCATTTAGAAGAAACATTTTTTCATAAGCTAAAGAAAAATGTAGACGAATTGTTAATTAAAGACATAATCAAAATATTTGGTCAAAATTGGAATTGTCAGAAACCTTTTATGCTAAAATAATTAACAGGATCACCACAAAAGCCCCAGTCTTTTGTTTTTTCGTGTCAAATAAATTTACCATTGAACTCTTAAAATAAGATGTATAATATAAAGAGTTATGAAAAAAGATATATACTAAAAGAACATATATCACCAATGTAATTGGGATGTACGTGTAAAACACTAAATGTGTCTAAAAAAACTCTACTAGTGGAAATGCATATATAAAATGACTTTTAACTTAAACGTATATAAATTATTGTTTAAAGATGAACATAGCAGCATACACATTTTTAAGCTCCATTAGTTCAAATACCCACTGCTGCACTCCTTCAAAAAATTGGCACTCCACAAGTTTAATTTTTGTATTCTCATTGTTTTAACCCAATGGAAAGCCAACCGTACACCACTTGTTTTATATATTTTGCAAAAAAAATATCTATTGGTTTGTTGTTGGATGTGTTTTTTAACCCACTACACCCACTGTACAAATCTCTTTTAAAAATATATGTGCCTCCTATCATCCTATGTGTCTAAACTTTTACGCATCCCATTATTGGTGAATGGTGATGCTCTAATAAAGCATATAACTACAATAAAACATGTAAAGGATATAAAGAGACCCGTCTAAAGAACCCAACATACATTGATCAGGTGGGGGTTGATTCCTGGAAACTAAAATACCAACCCTTAAAAACAACAATTAAGTGTGCACTTCCTAATATTAATTAAGTCTTCATTTCATAAAGAAATCTAACTGTTTATATAGTGTAAATGCAAATTTTTCAAAGATATAATATCTCACCACTGTACATGGTAATGTATCTGCTTCATATGGTATACAAAATATATTTATCATTATTATGGAAGTCAAGGCTTGGCCAATCTAAAAAAAAACAGTTTTAAGAAAGTTTTTATTTTTAAGAAAACTTGCTTGATAAATGTAACGATTGTGTGGAGAAATATATCTCTACAAATATTATTATTTGTATGAACACCACTTACAACCTCTAATGTTCTATGTCCTAATATTCTCCTCCCTCATCTTTCTCTTCTCTCTCTCCCCTTTCCCTCCAATCCACTGTTCCTCTTTATACTACCCCCTCCCTTCCTAGCCGTTGATCCCCCTTTATCCTTTGGTCCACCTTGGCACACCTGTATTTTTAGGTTTCCACGGCCCCGCTCTCATGCCCCCCGTTCTTCTCTTGTTAAGCTGCCTCCCCTTTGACTCTAACCGCGTTGTTCTGTCACACGCTGTCGTACGGCTCTTCCACTTTTGCAGAACCGCGGCCCCGATATGGTGCTTCGCTCCCTCCGGTTCTTATGTTACCTCGGGCCGGCAGACATGTCATCTTCATAGCCCAAAACGGGGTCGACACAAATGCCCCCTCTCGGTCCGCAGATCCAATCGGATTCGTGGGCCGAGACTGCCTCGCTGTCAGACCATCACGCTGTCTTGTCACCCATCAAACACTCGAATCTTTCTGACCTTCACGTTGCCTGCTGCCCTGACCACCAGATCCTGGCCACGTGTCCCTAGGCACGTGTCCTGCGGCGCATGCCTATCTAGCCCTGCCTCCTCGTTTCTCGCGATGCCACGCGTTTGTTCCTTAATGGCCCTCCTTTTCACATGCGCCTCCCTCCTTTTACCATTTTGCCCCTGGCTACTCGAATCCCGCCCAAAGCCTTTATTTTGCACTCCTTCCTCTTCTTGACTCCTCACTTCTCACTCTTCAAACTGTCCCTTCAACTCTTGTCTTCTCCAATTTTCTCGCATTTTCTTGCATTTCCAAACTATTCCTCACACCTGCCATTTCATCTCCGGTGAGGCTTCCTTCGCATATCTCATTCGCTACACGCGCGGAACGTCTCCTCGACTCAGGTTTGCGCTCCACTTTCTCCGTTTCTTTTTCTTGGTAGTGTAAGTAGGTGGGTCGTCATTTTCTTTCTCTCTTTATTTTTCTTTGTTCTGGTTCTTGCCCACTTCGCGACCATCCCTTTCTTTCCGCTGCTCCACCATCTCTCTTGCCCGCCGCACAGTCTATCTGGTTCACCCTACGCTGGTGTCATGTCTGGCTCCGACCCTGGCGGACCCTCCGCCGCCGGATCTACTAGATTTGTGTCCCCGACCTCCCGATCATCCGACTCTGCGACGGAATCGGGATCTTCCGGTCCCTCCGCGGACCACCCGGAATCTATTTCCACAGAGTCAACCCTTGGGGCTGCTGTTCCATCCACCTCAGATAGACCTTCTGCACTACCTCCTCCTCCATCCCACTGCCGCAGACCTAATCTGGCCGCGGTAAGGGCGGCCTACGACATCCTCGAGGATGTAGTCCTAGAACATGTGCCTGGGGTCACCCATTTCCCTCATCTAGTGCCGCCGCGGCCAGGGTTCCTGGTAGCAACTGTGGGGCAAATAGCAGCTGGTCTCCGCTTCCCTTTATCCTTGCTAGATGTTGCAGTCTGCAACCATTTCAATATTCCGCCGTGTCAAGGCATCGACAACTTCTGGCGAATCATGTACGCTACCAACTACTACAATATCACGAACACCCCTCGCATTTCCCTTCAAGACGTCATTTTCCACTATTTTATCAAGAAGAGCACCAAGCTCGGGAGCGTGGGGTACCAATCCTTCTGCGTGCGTCCGCAGAAGAAGTCTTTCGTTATCCGCGTCACCTCCTCCGACAAGGTCTGGCATCACTATCCCCTCTACGTGTCTGGGAACTACCTCTCCGCCGCTCTTCCCCCTGAACTGTCTTTGAGGGACTCCCATTTTATCCGTCGGGGTTAGTCGAGTCGAATGCTTTTTTGGTTTCCTTTACTATCATCCCCTTGACATATCTCTATCTTCTCTTTTCAGGTTGGAACCCGGATTCCACTCCCAGATCTACACTGGTGTCACCTCGGAGATTTTCACCAGACTCTGCAGCTTAGGGGACAACCAGTGCGACGTCCTCGGCATCGACCCCGACAAAGGGAGTCCACTCCTCTGAGATCTATCCCTGAAAGATATTGGTAAATACCGTGGCCCTCTATACCTTTTGCCCCCGCCAAAAGAGAGGAAACCCAAACCGTCTCCCCCCAAGAAATGGAAGGAGAAACCCACCGCTCATCGGTCCTTTGGGTACACCACCAAGATCTCTCACAATCAAACACTAGCCAGCAAGGTCGCAACCTCTCAAACCCGTAAGCCCTCCAGTGGTTCTTCCACAGTTCCCTCTGCTACTGCCCCCCGATCCTACTCTTCCATAGCTGACTGGGACGACGATTTTGCTCCCCCTGTAGGCACTTCTGGCAACATGGACGTCACCAAACTCAAGCTGTGAGACAGCGATTTCGATGGCGATGCGCCCGCCAATGCAGCCGTCGAGGGCCCTCCTGCTAAGAAGGCCAAGACTACAGCTCCTACTGCCCCCGCACCGTCCTCTAGGCCTTCATCGCCGCGGCCATCCTCCCGCCGCTCTGGTAAAGAAGCAATCCAGATTGGTCCTCTGCCCGACGGTCCCACGGATCTCTGGCATCCTCAATTCAAAGCCAGGAACCGCGATGTCACCACACGTGACTCCGCTCTGGATAACCCAGCAGTGGCTACGTCCTTCTTTTTCAGCTCCCATCTCCCTAGGGACCAGGTGTATGGGGATTCTGGCTCCTTCACTTCTTATCGAGCAGCGATCTATACAGGCTGGGAACGGGTACGCCTCTCATCTATCTCTTTCCTTTCTTTCCTATTCCTTGTTCTCTAACCTGACTTGTATCTTCAGCTAAGCCTGGACGCGGGCTATGTGATTCGTGGCCTAACCAATACCCTGGAGGCATTTGACTCTGTGAAAGCCGAGATTCACGGGCCTAATGGGTGGAAAGCAAAATGTGCCCAACTTGAGAAGGAGCGGGATGAGGCTCGTCTCGCTGCCCTCAAACACCACAAGGAGTTCCAGCGCTCCGAGGAAGTCTATAAGGATTACGCGGCAGGCGTCGCATCTCAGCTGGAAAATCAGAGGAAGGCCGACAGGGACACCGCCAGTGACTTGGGCGATCGGCACAAAAGGAGCCGCTGAACACTTCAAGGTCCTTGCCCAAAAGATAGCCCGAATCGGCCGCAGCGGCGGTGGAAGCTCTTCTTGTCGTCGGGTCGTCTTCTCCCCGACCCACCTCCCCGCTTTGATTTCAACCCGATCCCGGCTCCAGATCCCCTGCTCCTGAGACGGAGGCCGCCGCCCCTCCTAGGGTATCTTCTTCCCCTATCGATGTGGATGGATCTGCTGACGGGACGAAGAAGGGCGGTCTGCCATCTGATGCCTCGGGCGAGCCGCAATGAAGTGCGCCTAAGTTTCTTTTTGTTGGTTGGCCAAGCCATTTGCATTATCTGTATCTGATATTTTTTGATACTTTAATTTTTTGGTTTCACCCCCTGGGTTTGGATTTCTGGGTACTCCCAGCAGACCGCAGTGGGTCCCTGTTTCGATGTTGCTTATGCCTTATGCAAACTCTCAGTAATTTAAGTGTTCATCTTCCGTATTATGTTGCCACCCCTCCATTTTATTTTTTTTTATTTTTTTTATTTTTTTTTTCGTTTCGTTACTGCCTTGTTTCACCGCGGCGTTTATCTCCGCCCCCTTTGCTTGGGGGCTGTAGGAGGCCATTGAGTATGCAGGCCATGGAGATTTTGGGGGTAGCTGAGCATGCCCGAGCCACTCAGCTTGCCCCCAAGTTGATTAAGGAGATGTTGAGGGCTGCCGAGTAAGCCCGGGCCACTTAGCGGGCCCTCAAGTTGGCCGTGGAGATGTTGGGAGTATCTGAGCACGCCCGAGCCACTCAGCTTGCCCCCAAGTTGATTCAGGAGATGTTGAGGGCCGCCGAGTAAGCCCGGGCCACTCAGCGGGCCCTCAAATTGACCGTGGAGATGTTGGGGGTAGCTGAGCACGTCCGGGCCACTTAGCTTGCCCCCAAGTTGATTAAGGAGATGTTGAGGGCCGCCAAGTAAGCCCGGGCCACTCAGCGGGCCCTCAAGTTGACCGTGGAGATGTTGGGGGTAGCTGAGCTCGCCCGGGCCACTCAGCTTGCCCCCAAGTTGATTAAGGAGAGGTTGAGGGCCGCCGAGTAAGCCCAAGCCACTCAGGGAGCCCTCAAGTTGGCCATGGAGATGTTGGGAGTAGCTGAGCATGCCCGGGCCACTCAGCTTGCCCCAAGTTGATTAAGGAGATATTGAGAGCCGCCGAGTAAACCCGAGCCACTCAGCGTGCCCCCAAGTCCACTACACATTCCATCATTGATGTAAAACCCCTTATCCGCTGCTCCTGGCCTAACACACGTGAACGAATGCACATTTATCAGATGGGAAAAATTGATTATCGCTTTCATTACCACAATAGCAAATTCAAAATAACATTACAAAGCTTGAATGAAGCAAATACAATTTTCTTTAATTGAAAGTACTCATAGTACAATTTACTCATGAAATTTTTTCAGCATCCGGATGTTCCACGGCCGCTTGATGCTCTCCCCTTAGGGTGTCTGCAGCCTGTAGGTTCCGGACGTCCCTGCCTCCACCACGGTGTAGGGTCCCTCCCAGTTGGGTCCCAACTTTTCGTCTGTCTCCTTCTTGGTGGCCGGGGTCACTCTCCGAAGCACCCGATCTCCCACACGGAATGTCCGCGGCTTCACCCGCTTGTTATACTGTCTCTGCAACCTGCGGTGATACTCTTCCAAACGGATGCGCGCAATGTCTCTCCTCTCCTCTGTGAGATTCAGTTCCTCGGCCAGAAGTCTTTTGTTAACTCCTGCCTCTACAGCCTTGGTTCGTGTCATTGGGGCCACCATCTCTATTGGGATCACCGCCTCCACCCCGTAGGCCATTGAGAAGGGAGATTCCCCTATAGAAGTCCGCGTCGTAGTGTGATATGCCCACAGTACAGGATTCAACTCCTCTACCCAACACCCCTTGCGCTCTTCAAGTTTTTTCTTTAAATTGTCCATGATCACCTTGTTGGAAGACTCCACCTGACCATTCCCATCAGGATTGTACGGGGCTAAAAAACCTTGTTTCACTTGATAGGCCTGGAGGAAGGCCTTCACTTTTCCCCCTGTGAACTAAGTCCCGTTGTCCACGATAATAGTGTGCGGCAGCCCAAACTGGCATATTATATTTTCCCACAAAAACTTTCTCACATGTTCCTCCTTGACCTGCTGCAAAGCCACGCCCTTAACCCATTTTGTAAAATAGTCAGTCGTGGCTAGCATAAACCTCCGCTTGCCACTGGCCATGGGCAGGGGTTCGACAATATCCAACGCCCACATAGCGAATGGCCAAGGGCTGAAGACCTTATGCAACGGTTCTGCAGGTGAGTGTATCAGCGGCACAAAGATTTGGCACTTCCGGCATCTCTTGGCATACTCAGTCGCATCTCTCTTCATGTAGGGCCAGAAGTACCCCTGAGATAGCAACCGATGAGCCGTTGTCTTCCCTGCCGAGTGGCTTCCATAGCCTCCTTCGTGAACTTCTCTCAACACCTCTTGCGCTTTCTTTGCGGTCCTGTGCATCTCGGAGTGGTCCGGGACGACGTTCGCCGATACAACTCCCTTTCGCCGTAATGTACCTTCTTGACCTCTCCCATTCTCCTTTTCTCATCCTTGTCCCCGGTATCTATCCCCGACAAGTAACGCTTGATAGGTTCCATCCACCCCTGCTCTTGCTCGGTGGTCAGGCACACGTCTTAGTCCTCCGCGGTGATTGGTATGCTTAGCAGCTGGATTTCGATAGACCTCCCCTCTGTCCCAGGAAGCACTGCGGCCACGTAAGCCAAAGCGTCGGCATGCCTATTCTCTCCCCTACCTAGATGGGCAAAGCTAATTTTCTGAAACTTTTCTGCCCTTCTCTGCACCACCTCTAGATATTTAGCCATCCGAGGGCACCGTGCCACAAATCCCCCATTGACTTGACATACTACCAAATTCGAATCTGAATATATTGTGAGCTCCCGCACACCCAAATCCCTGGCCAGATCCATCCCCACTATTACTGCCTCGTACTCAGACTCGTTGCTCGACGCCACGAATCCCAGTTTCATTGACAACTCCAGGCGAGTGTTCTCAGGTGTGACTAGCACCACCCCAATTCCGTTCCCAGTATCCGTGGCTGATCCATTTGCAAATACCCTCCAACCATTTCGCATGTCCCACAGATCCAAGGGGTCGTGATTTTGGTCTGTCTCTTGTTCCATCACCATCTCTTCCCCCCAGGTGGGGACCTCGGCCGAAATTCAACCAGGAATTCTGCCATTGCCTGAGCCTTTTCTGCGGTTCTGGCTTGGTACTCAATCTCATAAGAGCTGAGCAGCACGACCCACTTCAACATTCTTCCTGATTTCTCGGCCTTCAACACCTGCTTGAGTTGCAAATTAGTCACCACCACCACCGAATGAGCGTTGAAGTATGGTTTCAACTTTAGTGATGAGAAGACCAATGTCAGGGCATACTTTTCGATCCTACTGTACCTAGTTTCGGCATCCAGCATGGTTTTGCTTTGGAAGTACACCGGCCTCTCTGCCTTCCCCATTATCTTTATCAGCACTGAACTAATCGCACACTTTGAAACCCCCAAATACAAGTATAGCTTTTCTCCCTGCCCTGGCCGCGACAAGATCGGAGCCTTGCCCAAATATCCTTTCAATTCCTGGAACGCCCTTTCACATGCCTCAGTCCACGGAAGTCGCTCGTCCTCCTTAACAATAGATACAAGGGCCGACACTTGTCCGAAGACTTGGATATGAACCTATTGAGAGCCGCGACCCTACTAGCGAGCCTCTAAACTTCCTTCACATTCTGCGGTGATGGCATCTCTATCAACGCCCTAATCTGATCCGGGTTCACTTCTATGCCGCGGTATGTGACTATATACCCCAAGAATTTCCCGGACGTCACCCCAAACGTGCATTTCTCTGGGTTCAACATCAGCTTATGTTTTCGCAATATGGCAAACGTCTCTTTCAGCCCCTCCAAATGTTCCTCTTCGGTCATACTTTTCTCTGCCATGTCATCTATATAAATTTCCATCTTCTTCCTGATTTTATCCTCGAACATCTTCTCTCCCACTCTCTGAAACGTGGCCCCCATATTTTTCAGACCAAAAGACATCCGGGTGTAGCAGTACGTCCCCCCTTCCACTATGAATGTTGTCTTTTCTTGGTCAGGGCCATACATCACCACCTGATTGTAGCCCATTGACGCGTCCATAAATGAAAATAACTTAAATTCCACGATTCGGTCCACTAGTTCGTTTATCCGCGACATGGGGTAACAATCCTTTGGGCATTCCTTGTTGACATCTGTAGGCACGGCTACCACATTGGACAACCATTCGGTGAACTTGCATTCGCGGATGATACTTGCATTTCTCAACTTCTGTACCTCCTCTCTAATTCCCTGTGCATGTGAAATCTGTGGCATGCAAACTCTGGATCTAACCCTACCAACTCCTCGATCGACCATGCAAACACAACACTGTTCGCAGCCAGCAAGGCAATCAGTTTCTCTCTCCACTCCTCTGCCAAACTGGCTCCAATGTTCACGAACTTCTCCTCCTCCGCTATTCCAATGTTTACAACCTCAACCTCGTCCATCGTCTTGCCCCCGATGGGCGGCCTCTTCTCTTCGACCGCGATTTGTAATTGCTATGATGGACCGTCCCCTGCCTCCGACGCTCCCTTTCGGTGTCGCGTATCGGACTTTTGCCGCCACCGGTGTAGGTTCACGACGCGACTGACGCTCCTTATCTCGTACATTCCTCCATTCGTTGGGAACCAAATCACCTGGTAATACGTAGAAGGAACTGCCCTCATCTCATGAATCTATTTTCTTCCCAAGATCACGTTGTATTGTGAGTTAGTATCCACCACCATAAACTTGGTGAAAATGGTCACCGGCCCCGCAGTCACCGGCAGTACTAGCTCCCCCACTGGCACAGTCATGCTGCCGTTGAACCCGAACAAATTACTCCGCGGAGGCTTCATTTGCTCATTTTCTATTCCCATCTCTTCCAGTGCACCCTGAAACAGCAAATCCACTGAACTTCCACAGTCTATCAACACCCTCTTCACCATGTAATTTCTCATTGCTATGGTACCCACCAGGGCATCTTCGTGTGGCGAGCTCACCACTCGGATCATTCGTGTAAACTCTACCGGTCACTCCCTCGCTGCTTCGAACCGGCCGCGGACGCCAGAACCGTTTATCTGGCGGAGGCCGGCAAATTCTTCTCCTTTATCCCGTGGCGTTCCTCCCCAGCGTTTCTCCGTTGAATATTACATTTATCGTGCCCAGGATTCTTGCTGCGCCGGAACCCTCTCGATCAGCTGAGCTTCTTTGACATGTTCTTTCAACTGTCCTCTCCCAATCATTCTTTCTACCAACCACTGTAAAGCAAAGCATTCGTTGGTAGCATGATTCCTAACCTGATGGTATGCACAAAACGGCTTTCCTTCTATCTCCTTTGGCGAGCTCCGTGGCTCTTCGTAGTGCCGTTGTCCCCTGATCAGAGGCAAGATCTCCTCCAACGACTTGTTCAGCAGAGTCAAATCTATCTTGCGATACGGTTTTCTTTCCCTGTACTCCCGTTGAGCCTGGTCTCTGCCCCTCTCTGCTCTCGGTATCTCCCTCCCGTAATTTCCTCTGTCCCTGGCTACGACTCTATCCTTGTCTCTTCTGTCCTCCACGGCCACGGCATGTATTGACTTGTCAGGTTTTTTGTGTTCCTTACTGTTCCTCCGCAGAATGTCCTCATACCTGATGTAACGTTCCACTTTCAAGTATAAAGCATGTAGGGTGGTAACTTCAATCTTGGACACTGATTCATGTACTCATGTCCCCTGCTTTAACCTGTGCTGGAACGCTATGACCGCGGTGCGTTCATCCAAATTCTCCACCCTCAGCGTTTCTTCCTTGAACTCGCACGGGGAAGTCCCCGAAGTGTCTCGGGCGGACTTCGCTGGCGTTAAAAGGTCCGCTTACGTCGACCACTCTCTTCTTCGATGGATGAAGTGATTCACAAAGGCTTGTTCCAACTCCTCGAACCTCTTAATACTCTGCGATGCCAACCGATAATACCAATCGGATGCTCCTCCCTTCGCCCGGTGGGGGGAACATCATGCACCGGAGATCGCCAGATTTCCGCCTCTTTTGCCACAACGGCATCTGCTACCTAAAATGATGCAAATGGTCAGCCAGGTCTCCTTTCCCATCGTACCTTTCAAACCGCAGCTGCGTGAATCTCTTGGGTACCTCCACATTCCAGACCGAGTTAGCTAGAGGATTCTGGTGCAGGCTATCCACCACCTTTTTGTCGCGCCGTGTTTTTCCTGCTCCACCGCGCGGTTGGTTTCTCGGTCTCTTTCAATCATTTCTTTCACCATTTCCATGGTAATTAATGTCTCCACCCCGGTTAGCCTCAACCGTCGTACGACCCCCCTCACTTTGCACCTCTATTTCACTTCCTGTCAGAGCGGCTGTTTCCGCTCCCCTCTGGGTGTCTTCCCTTTCTCTCCTCAGCTCATCATTTTCTTCCCTAAGCCTGCCTATCTCCTCTTGAAGTAACCTGGTTGCCTCAGCCATTGAATCTTCGACTTTCTCTTTCCCCACCTCTATGTTTTCCACACTAGCTGTCTCGATCTGTACGGCCTCCTCCCTCGTTAGCCTTCCTCTACCTCTTCCTCTCTTAGCTGGAGCCATGCTTTGCAACTTCCTGAATCGTTGACCTACCTCGTCCCCACAGACGGCGCCAAATGTATGAACACCACTTACAACCTCTAATGTTCTATGTCCTAATACTCTCCTCCCTCCTCTTTCTCTTCTCTCCCCCCCCCCCCCTTCCCTTTTCCTCCACTGTTCCTCTTTATACTACCCCCCTCCCTTCCTAGCCGTTGATCCCCCTTTATCCTTTGGTCCATCTTGTCACACCTGTATTTTTAGGTTTCCGCGGCCCTGCTCTCATGCCCCCCGTTCCTCTCTTGTTAAGTTGCCTCCCCTTTGACTCTGACCGCGTTGTTCTGTCACATGTTGTCGTACGGCTCTTCCACTTTTTGCGTAACCCGCGACCCGATATCTGATTAGCTTCGGCTCCCTCCGATTCTTATGATACCTCGGGCCGGCAGACATGTCATCTTTATAACCCAAAACGGGTCGACACATTATTATTATGAGAAATCCCTTGGAAGAGAATATAAGAGTATCCTTGGTTTTCTTTTCTGATTTTAGCACATAGTCATATGGTTACTTTCCTTGTAGTGTTTTTTTTCGTTATTTTACTTTCCTTGTAGTATAATTATTTCAACTTAGGGTGTGTTTGTTAAATTTTAACTCATGGAAAGGAAAGGAAATAAAATAGGTGGTCCACTCTGGAATGGAATGGAATGGAAATGAAATAATTTTAAATGGTATGTGTTTGGTAAACTGGGGAAAGGAAAGTAAAAACTGGAGAAATGAATAATCATGTTTGTTTGCAAAAGCTATGGAAAGGAATAATTGTATTGTTGGGTCATGGGTGTATTAGTAGTAAGTCCCTATCTATCTATTTCCTTTCCTTTCCTTTCCACAAAATTTTCAGGGGTTAGCTAGGGACACAAAACCTTTTCCATTTCCATGATTTTGTTTCCATATGGAAAAGTCCATTTCATTTCCATGGGTAAACAAACGCCTTAAAAACTATGGAAAAGGTAGACCACTCTTATTTTCCTTTCCTTTCCATAGTGTTTCCATCATAACAAACACACCCTTAGTAATACAGGATGGCAATTGGTCATGTACGTCATCATTTAAAAATTTAGTTTATTATTGTACGTAGCCTAACCAATTTACGTATCGGTCTGTTCATGTTTGGCCAAGGTTTTGAGCTAAAAAAAAACGTCTGGCTAAGGTTCATATAAAGTGCGGAAACGATAGCTTGCAATCTCACGAAATGATTCTAAAACTTTTTGACTATATTTTTTAAGCGTGAAGCCACAACATAATCTTCTTATAATAAGTGTAGGAGCGTCATATCAAACCCAAGTGTTTTATCATTAATCTATTCTTAGAGAATATAAAGGGACCTCTGGTAGTGTGGTAGTAATTAATTTTAGGCAATTGACAATGTAATTTGACTGATTTTTTTGTATAAAAATGTTTGAACAATGAAATTCGTGGTTTGATTTTTCACTGTCGAGGGTACGTTTGGGAACGGAAATTAGAATTCTAGTGAGAATTAAAACTCTTGGATAATTGAATTCTCAATGATAATGTGAGAAATAGAGTGTTTGGTTGTCCACGAGACCGAGAATAGAAGTCAAGTAACACACAATTAAGTTGAACAGAAAATCCTTGCAAAGTCACGGCTTACTTGCTCTCTCCAAATATAAAAGAGTAAAGCTTTATTATACCATTTATTTATACTTTTTCTTTAATAATTAAGGTCACATTCTGTCTTTACTATTCACTTTATCTTTCTGAGTTTTGAAAAAAAAAAATGGGGGAAATCGCTCATTTTAATCCTTCAATCCATAACTTCTTAAACCAATTTATTTCAATTCACAATAAGAATTTGCTAATTCCAATGGAAAGAAATCAAGAAATGATGTTATAAGAAGATGTAAGCATTTTAATTTAAAACCCTGATATTAAACTATTTTTTTCAATTCAACAATTTTGCTGAGTGTTTTGGAGACGAAAGAGCTCATAGTCTTAAAATAGTCTATATAAATGACTGTAGGGAGCTTAAAGTGGTCAAGCCTTTGCTTTCTCCTAGTCTGTCTTGATTGTTCCTTTTCGAGATCCATGGGGTATGTTCATAATTTAAATGTTTTCATTTATCTACTAATACGTTTTGTTATCATATATCCCTTATTAATTACATGGTCGTTGTCCCTGGTTGGAACACATTTTTGGTACCGATATAAACAATTGACCTCATGTCTGTTTTTTGTTTTTTTTTTTTTGATATGCTGACTTGTAAAAAACTTTGCAGATTGCCACATCAATGATTGAGACCGGAAAACTACTGTCTGCAAGTCCAGTAACTGCGACTGATGAAAAACCCAAAGAAGAAACAAGGATGTTTAAGGTAAGCAGTACTTTTATAACTTTTGCTGCTAGAGTTAAGTTAGCTGTTAAAAAGCTCCTATTTGAAGTGTTTACGTGTATTGTTTGTTGCTCATGCAGTTTGGGGAGCTACAAGTCAACACCTGAGAAAGCCTACATTGGAGCAGGGATAAGTATTGTTTTCGGGTATAGAATTCTGAACACTTTTTGTTTTTGAAGAAGAGAATAAAGCGATTTACTAATCACTTTTGACTTTTGTACATGATAATTTAGTATCCTCTCCTGGGAACTGAGTCAAGGCATCCAAAGCATACCTGAGAGCTCATTGCAGTATGCTAATGACAACGCGTTGCTGCTGGGAAAGGTGTTTAAACCTTAAACCTAATCTTAAGTTTTATCGTATATTTTTACTTCCAGAATCGATACACTGACAGAATACTTGATCCTCTGTTATGGTTATATGAATGCAGTCATTGAGGGGCGCTCTCCTTGCAATTTGTTATTCTTCAACAATTTTGTCCGCATCTGCGACCGTGGGACTTATTTTACTGGGAAGACAACTGCAATCTGAGGAGCAGTGAAGTTTTAAGAGTTGGTTCAATATCACTAGTTTGGAATCTACTCTTGTATATTGTATATATTGAAATGAAACTAGACCGAAATGATGTTCTGAATAACTGAATACAAGATATGTGTGAACAAGGCCCACGTTGTCAATCCAGGTACTGTGTTATTTTGTAAAGGATAATACCCACACCATAAAATGTCTCATCTACATTTGGATCAGTCTTTGGAGCTGCCCAGTTGCGCCCAATTAACTATATGCTTAGGAGTTAGGCCGAACTGGGCAATGTAAATATGTCCACCCTCGTCAAAATGGAGCTCTCTTAAATATGTCTTGGGCGCATTTCCTTCTCCAAATAGTATTTTATCACCCAAGTCAGCAGTTAATATGGAGTCGTGGAAACATGGAGTTCTCAATCAAACTATCCATTTCTCTACCGTTCACCATTGCGTTTGTTAGACAAAGACGTTGGTGGGAAAAATTGTTATCAGTGGAAATTTGAAATATGCTTACCAGCTTATGGCCTTAGGTCCCGGTTTGTTAATTTGAGTTGAGCCAAGTTCTTATCCGTGTTTTAGGAGAGGCTTGGGATACATGTCCAAAATATCCAAATGAATCACTAAAAAACCTGAGCTACAAAGAAGAGTATTGGTGTAGTGCAAATGTGCAATCTGTGAAACAAATTTTCTTTAATGCTAAGGAAACTGTATTTTCTTCAGTCAAAGCTGGTAGTGTGAAACAAAATTTCAGAACAGTAATAGTTAGTTCACAATAAAAAAGGAATAAAAAAAGGAACTACATAGAATTATCTTCCCACTTGCAACCCCAAGTGTTTACATTCACTATAATCCGCTACAAAATGCTTTTTGAGTTGTTAGTTTCCCGATTTCGCAACCTTTCTTTTCTCAATCTGCCCAGTTAATGAGCACTGCATCTCTGTCCAACTGATTGGGACCATGGTTCCTCCTATAATAAATACCATGAAACATCATTAGTCAAAACAAACAAATTTTAAATTAAAATTTTAAAATAAAAAAGGAAAACAAAAAGTAGATTGAAAAATCACTAAGGTCAGTTTTTGGGTGTTAAAGTAGTGTTTTTTTTTTTTTTTTACTTGAATTTTATTAATTAGTGTGCATAAAACATACAAGGAAGTCACACATTTTCAGTTCAACGATCGCCACTCTAACCAGAGTGGCTAACAATGACATGTAGTGAATTGGCAGGCTTGAGAGGACACTCCGAGTGAGAATAACTCGTACTCCTTTTGACATGAGTTTTCTTCGCCATCCTCCTAATCTTCTTTGCACTGTGCCAATGACAAGATACCAGACAGTTTTAAACTTGTCTGATAGTCCCGAGTAACTGCATGGAAGACTACCCGTTCCGCAACCCATAATGCCAGCAAGAGTATCAAAGTTGTTCACTTTACCAACCTATTAGAAAAAATTTAGTCATATAGTCCTTTAATCCAGACACTACCTTGAAAATCAACATAATAGACTTCATTACCATGTGAGACCGAGGCATTCATCAAAAATAGTGTGTCATCTGCAAACTGAAGCAAAGCCACCTCAGTCCACTGGGAGCAGATCTGAACTGTCTAATAAAGCACATGGCCACAGCCTTCATGACCAACCTGCTTAGAGCTTCCATAACTATATTGAACAAGAACGGAGAGATGGGGTAGCCCTGGCCCAAACCCCTTTGATTTCTGAATCAGCAGGTGATCCTCTACTAATACTGAGAATGATGCTGAAGTTGTACAAGTACAGATTCACATGGTATATTCCTACCCGGAATCCCTTCCTCCTCATCAAGTCCTCAAGGAAACCGCAGTTTACATTATCATATGGCTTTGAAATCTCTACTTTGCACAAAATAACATTTTCTTTAATTTTTAAACGGACTTCAATACACTCATTTGCTATAAGCAGGCCGCTCTGAAACTGTCATCCGCCAACAAAAGCACTCAATGATGGAAACAATTGATGCTACAACCCTACAATTCTAGTAGCAAGAACTTTCGAAACAATGTCCCCAACCAAACTTATGGGCCTGCAATCCTTAAGTAAAGAGCTCCTACCTTATTGGGGATTAACAGTAATCTCAAAACTCCACAATGAGTTCATAGATTTCACAGAACTCTACAATGTGTTCCTAATAGTCTCCGCCGCATCAATGACCTCAATGCCTTGAATCTTTAGCTTGTTAATGTTACGGATCCTACTCCTAGCATTGGCTGTTTCGTCGTAGAACTTGGCGTTATCCTCCCCCTGTTTATACCATCGCACTCTAGGTTTTTGTGGCAATGAAATTTCCTCCCTCATAAGAATTTGACGCTCACTCTTAAGGCTAGCCCTATCCACCTTGTCATCAGAAGTCAGCAAAGAGTGTTCCTCCTTGTCAACTCAACGATCTCCTCAAACTTACATTTTATGAGCTGATCAACTCTTCCAAAAACCTCTTTATTCCAAATTCTCAGCTTCTTTTAGAGATCTTTGACTTCACACCACCATACATAACTAGGAGAGCCCTCAGAAGAAAGTTATGGCCACTAGCTTTCCATAAGTTACACAAACCACATTAATTCAAACCGAAAAGGCTTAGGCCATCTAGTAGATTTAAAACAATCCAGCACAATAACTCTATGATCGGAGACATATTTCGGTAGAGCAATTTCCTTTGCATGAGAAAACTGATCATCCCAGTCCCTTGACACAAGAAATCGATCGATTCTGCTCAAAGCCCTACTGTCAGACAAAGGGTAATCAGCAAAAAAGTTTTTCGAGACAAAATTGTCAAAAAGACACATATCTCTCATGCCCAAACCTTATAATAGTAAAATCCCCTCCCAAACACCACAAAAATTCTGACCATGCCCTAACATCCTCTAACTCCTCCTGAACATGCTCACGCTGCTTGTCTTCTTTTGGCCCATAAACGCTCGTCATCGACCAAGATTAGTCGAGTACATACCACTTATAGCATGTAAGTCCCAAACAAACTACCTGTTATATCAACAAGATCAGAATTACATGCTACCACAATACCACCTGACAAGCCAATTGCAGGATAATACAAAGTGATAATGGAAGACTTGGTTCCTCCTATTTTCATTTCCTGTAACTGAAGAATCACTGGTCTATGCTCCCTCATCAGTAATCCAATATTGTTGGACGTCTCTTCATTACTTAACCAGTTTGATTGGCATGATCAGACTCTACTTCCCTTAGATCTTCCCCATGATCAGCATTAACAGCAACAATTGACCCTCCAATTGCCCCAAACACTCTGTTCAAATCCAAGGGCACGACCATATATCTATGGGCATCCAACTCAAAACCAATTGGTGATGAGTGAAGAAGCCCATGAACATATATACTTTTCTGCGAGGCTTTCCACACCTCATATGGTACTAAATATCTCAACACGTCCCCTCACGTGTGGCGTTACTTGAGCCTAACATGTGAACAAACACATTTGGGTGACATGGATTAAACAAAAGGCCCTTCGGGCCAAACACAATAGCCTGCAATGATGCCATATTAAATATGGGCATCCAACTCAAAACAATTGGTGATAAGTGGAATCCCAGGGACATATTAACTTTTATGCGAGGCTTTACATATCCCATGTAGGAGTAAACATCTCAACATACAACATAAATTGTCAGCATTTTAGCATCTATACAAGTACATAACCTATTGGCCAGCAACGATACGTCAAGTGTGTTGGCATTAACATTATTCCCCCTTACTGAAAAGTGTGTTGGCATTAATTTTGAAGATAAGTTTGCCTCATTTTACATCTTAGTTATTATTACTACCATTCAACACAACAGAATATTCAAATTATCATAAACTCCCACCAATATTGGACAGAAATTTTAGACTCGCTGAGATCTCCTAACGAAACTATTTTAAATGATAACCGCGTACTAGAATCTGAACAATGGGGTAACTGAAAGAAAATAAATACTATCAATTTAGTTCCTTTAAATTTGCGAGGAAGGGTTGCACATCTGAAACTTGACACATGAAATTTTGGGCAGGAAAAAAATACGGACGTAGACCTCCAAGAGGCACCTAGAGGATCCTAGCTGCAAACTTGAAATAATACAATCTTGGATATCATCAAGCCGAAATTCAGCATTCATGTAGACCACTCATAAGCCCTAAATTGCATGAAGTTATACTTACTTCTCTCAACCCAGATTCTAGACAGCAACCTTAGCTATTAGCAAATCAAATGACACTTTTGTAAATAATCTTCAACTTCATTGTTGTTATTAACAGTCTTCTATTATTTCTTATAGATCCCTAAATGATAAGACCAAGAGAAGAACCATTCAATACATCTAACATTGCCGTCCAGACTATTAGACTATTCAAACTAGTGACTAGCAAGGAAAACACAATAGAAATTCATACCTGCTGTGCTTTCAGCAGATACAACACCTAATTCATCCTTTGCAGTAGAAAGGTAATATGCCCTAGCATCCCCAAGAGAGAGCTTAAAGAAACATGTTAAAGATGACTTGCACACATTTTCGGAAAACAATGAATTCTAGCCAATAAGGTAAGAAGAATGAAGATTTCTGCAAACTACTAGAAGCATACAACCTTGCACCAAATGAAGATTTGTACTAACACTCTTATATATTGTCTTCATTTTTAATTTATTTAACATATTTTTTACGATTTTTTCATTGTACCTTTTTGGAGATTGAGTCGCCTTTGAGGCTCTCCTTAAGCTTCTAAGAGGTGTGGCGCCTCAAGGCTTTCATGCGTAACTCTAAGCATTACAAGAAATAGAATAGGTATTGGTTAGGCAGATCCGAGCTTTAGTTCTTTCACCACGGTTTATCGATAACAACTACATGCAAAGTTTCTGGCAGATCCGAGCTTTAATTCTTTTACCATGGTTTATCGATTGCAACTACATGCAAAGTTTCTGAAAGGCATATATTGACAAATGAAAATAAAGGGACTTTTCACAAAGGATACAACTTGAGCTTTAACAACATCCCCAGGACGAAACGATGAGTGCATTTCCACTTTATCAATTTCTGTTGCTCGAACATCTTGTTGCCTGTCAAATTATATTGTAGATGATCAATCACTCAAGAAACAAGACGTTACAACTCTGAGTTCAGAGGCACTAAGAAGTAGAAAAAACAAGTTCACGTTCATGAATTCCAAGTAAAAGTTCAAGACCTTGGGTAATAAACGGTTAAACAGTTTATTATCCCGGTATGTCAAACAGTGTACTAACTTGTAAGTCGTAACGTTACAGGAAAATTCCATTTCGTGTTTACAATGTGTCAAGTCTCAGCATATTGTTCATGTTAGCACTATATAAAATAGAAAAGAACAGGACATATTCGTATTCTTTCGCTCTTCCTTTTTCCTTTTCTTCATATTTTTCCTTCTTCCGCCTTTTGTTTCTCTTCAGTCTTAGTTTTTTCTTCTTCCGCTGTTCAATTATGCATATCTTATCATCCCAACTTTTGTAGGAATCATTTAAAGTTTGTCAATCTCCATCAGACAACACGCCCAAATATTAGGATGAATATCATTAAACCAAATCTTCAAATGAATCACATATTTCCTTACCACGACCATCACGTGTACTGTATACATATAATTTATACTGATTAATTTAACACTGGAAACGATACTTTTGGCGCAATACATCAGTAGTTCTCCATAATACCAACTTCCTAAACAGACATTATAATGATTCCCATTTCCCACAAAAAGCAAAGCATACTGTAGAGTGTATATATACCTAATGACACCATTGAATTTCTCTCTTACAGACTTGGCACCAACGCACATAATATCAGCAGAAGCCATTCTTGGCATCACTTTTACAACCTGGCATAAACATGTAAGAGGAAAAACATTATAACAGTCTATAAATTTATGGTAATATATATATATAGATAAAGGAAAATGGGAGTTGGACATCGAAGAAGCTTACGCGGGCAATAACGATGGAACCAGCTTCGGGCACAGCACCATGAGCCTTGTTACCAGTCACCTCCACAGTTGGTCTCTGAAACAATAGACAAGATTATTACTATTATTGGCATGCATGTGAGCATGTCTATATATAAATAAAAAGAAGAGAGTTTTGAAGAAAAAGAAAAGGACCTGGTCAGTGGAGTTGGGCGTAGGAGGGATGAAGTTGCGAGTACCAGTAATGGACGCGTAGACGGTACGTTTCTGGGGTGAAAGATACGCACCGCGTCCGGGTATTACATTTGAGGATCTTCCCAATACTTCTCCTGGTGTTACTATTACTTTTACTTCTGCTGCTTCTCTCTCTACTTCCATTCTCATTCTCTCTGTTTCTCAAAAGGTCAAAATGTCTGACTGCAATCTTGACTTTAGGTCGTGGCTGACTGGGCCGAAGTCCAGGCCCATAATAAAGAGCCGAATCCGGTCTTGGGTCCTAAGTCCTAACTGAGAGGTTACTACATTTCCCAAAAAATGGTTTTCCCCAAATCCGGTCAATAGTACAACCCTCGTCTCTTAATTTGTCTATGAGAGAACAGAATTTGGTTTGAGAACAACTTTGGTTTGGTAGGACAGAGGAAGATGGAGGATTGGAGTTAAAGACAAAAAAGAAAAAAAGAAAAACAGGAAAAACCAACCAAGTGTATTTTGTCGCATAACCCCTTTCTCCCAAAATGTTAAGCTACACTCACGGATTTTTAAACAAAACAAAACAGGAAAATGTATAGGGCATACACTTTTTAAAGCCCATAAATTATGTGGACTTCTAAACAAGGCCGGAGGCCCAGGAATCCCACTACTAGTAGCAGTCTAGTAGCGTATGCACTCCCTAGCTCCTACTTCATCATCCAATTAGTCTTCTAGCAGGACTCATTGTCACCAAGTTTGGCGATTTTTTGAAAAAAATGCGTTTAAAACCCGAGATATTGGCAAGGCGACTGGTTCCAGTTTAAAACCCGGGTTTTTCAAAAAAACCCGTTTTAAACTTTTTAAACTTAAAAAACGTTTAAAACCCGAGATTTTGAAAATCTCCCGTTTAAAACTTTTTTTTTTTTTTTTTTGTCTAAAAGAAAACACGAAGAAGAAAAAGGGGTTTTGGAGTTTACCTTTTTGAAGAGTGGGCGTTAGATTGACTTATTGAGACAGTTTTATTTTGTTTTGAACTATTAATAATTAATTATAAATTTTAAAGTTATTAACTTATTTGTAGAACTTGATTATGCCATTATGGTTGGTAATTAGTAGTATCTTATTTAGAGTCGTGTTTTGGTACTGAATCTAAAACTTATAGTATTTGGATGAGTAATGATAATTTGATACTTTCATGTATTTGAATTTTCTTTCATTTGTATTATTTTTATTTTTATTTTATGTGTCAATTCTTTTTTCCACTCTTATAAAAAAAATCAAATTCTTTATCTATTATATTCTTTATCATCGGTTTTTACCGTTTCTTTTACGTATTGTACATATTATACATTTTAAACCCGTTTTACCATTTTAAACCCGTTTTTTATGCCCCATGTTTTTTTACGTTTTTTTTTTTTCCGTTTTTTTCCCGAGACGTTCCGTTTAAAACACGAACTAAGTTTTTTTTCAAATACACCATTTTAAACCCGTACCGTATTTGGTGACAATGGCAGGAGTTCACCAAATATTCAATGTTGCTGAAGCCTGATTCCTGAATGGTGCTTCTTTGTATCAGCTAAAGTTGTTATATACATATACATATATGTAAAGGTAATAATTGGGTGTACCTTACATGTGTAGGAAAATTAGGGAGAATGATGTTGTAACTGAAGTTGAATGATCGAACTCCTACATATCCAGTTCTCCGGAAAACTGGAATCAAGTTAGTTTATATTGAGTGACTGAATTAGAGATGGAGCATCTCACATGGAGAAGATTGAGAGTAGAGAAGAAGCATAGAATTCTCCTCCTTTTGTTAGAGAGTGGAGAGGAAATATATAGCATTCCCTCTCCCCTTTGGTGCTCCATTCATTGATGATATTTAGTATTGCATTGATAGTTATGCATGTATTCATGTTCATTTTGTAACCATTTGGTAACTCATGACTCTTGAGATGACCAATTGAAATGATCCAATAAGTTAGTTGATAAGAGCCCAAAACTGTAGTTTTAACCCCTTAATAATCATACTGTTAGACCAATTATGTGAATAATAAGTAAGAGTTAATACTGATTACGTGTTTTATGCATTTCGGGCTTCAAAGTCCATTATGCTTGAGAAAATGTGCCACTTTTAGCGAGATAAAGGAGCAAAAGTCAGTGAAACTTCCGAATGCCATATCTTTGGACTCGGACCTCGGATTGAGGCCTACCTTATGTCAAAACGACCGGCTCGGAAAGAGCTTTGCAATGGTCCAAGCCTTGACCCAATCAGAGGAGCAGAAGTGGACGAAAAGTCTGTGGAAGCTAACTGCGGTTGAAGAAGCCTTTTGGATTTGAAAGAATTGGGTTTTGGGCCGATTCTCCAGCCAACCCATGGCTCCAAGCCCATGCACGAATTTTGGATCTGGATGTATAAAAACAAAAGCTTAGCTCTTTTGTTAATGGTAGCTAGTTAGACCTAAATTAAGATATAGAATTATAGATCTAGTTTTATTAATTAAATTAAGTTTTAGTTCCATTTAAATTCTTGTTTTAGATTAAATCTCTGAATCATTGTTCTTGATAGATTAGATAAATAAAGTAGTAATTTTATCAAGTTCAATTTGTCATTTCCATTTTAGATCTAAATTCAATTCTTGTCATTGTTTTATTCCGACCATTAAATTAGATTCATTATTGCTAAATTAAGTAATTCTCAAATTCTCACATTATGTTTAGTTTAGATTCAATGGTAAATGTTAGATTGATGACTCAAGGCTAAACCTCCATTAGAGGGGTTGATGAAGCCTTGATGAAACCTTAGTTGTTTAGTATAGAAACGCCAGAGCATCTATTCCACTCTAGAAGGTCGCGTTTAAGCCATGAGAATGGGTGGGCGACCTCACATGCTAGTTAGTACTTGGTAGAAATGCCATGAACACTAGGGATTAGACTTCGAATTCTTCTTGCGTGGAAAACGTAAGAATCGAGATACCGCCAACTGTATTAGGTCATTAAGTTGGATTCGAGGTGGATTCAATTCCCCTAATTCCTTTATCTAGAGTCAAACAATAGTATTTCCATAGCATTTGTAGTTAATTTCTAGTAATCATCTTAATTAAATGCCGTAGTATAATATTTAAGTAAAAGCTCTCATTGACTTAAGAAATGACTAGTTAGGGCTAGAAGAAAACAATCCATGCTAGGGAACTAGGAGTGGAAACGAACTTCTCAGACTCCATTTAGTGCAATTCGCATTGAGAGTAGAAGCTTTGATAATGAACAAGTAAAAGTATCAAGTTTAGTTTACTTACGTTTTGGATTCAGTAGTTCATTTAGTAGTAAACTACTCATTTTATATTATCAAATGGCGCCGCTGCCATCTTAGTTGCACTTTAGCATTGTTTTCATAATATAATTAGTTATTTTTAAGTCCCATTTCACCCACCCACCCTTGTTTGATTCATACTGTGGTTGCCGTTTCAGTTTTGGAAAAATTCCGCGAGAAAACGCACTGAGCGCGCCCGCGCCCAAAGAGAGCGCGACCCGCGCTATCTTACTGGACTTCTCGCTTATACATTGAGCGCGCCCGCGCCCAAAGAGAGCGCGACCCGCGCTATCTTACTGGAGGTCGACTTTACCTTGAGCGCGCCCGCGCCCAAGATAGAGCGCGCCCGCGCCCTTCTCTGAAAATACAGGATTTCCACAGCTTGTTTCGAACTTCGAGTTGTCAAGTTTTTCAGTGTTCTAATATCTTATTACACTGAACACGCGTACACAAGACGCTATTCATAAGCGAAGCAAGGACGCTATCAGGTATTCCTTTCTTCCATACCTCGCATTTTCCAGTTAGAGGTTTTATACTAGTATATCAGAATTGTTTGGAGTGTTGCATGTTAGTTAAGCTCAACTTAGTCTTGCATGAGATTAAGGTCTGGTCGAACAAAAACAACAAACGTAATTACACCACAACAAACAAGTCTATCTAGTACACCACCCACGACACCTCTAACTACTATCACACAAACCATACCTGACATAATGGCTGAAGAAAGAGAGACTCCTCTCTCCGACTTCTACAAAGCTTTGAGCGATAGCCCTAAATCTTGCATCGTTCTAGCAGACCCAGTGGGGGATTTTCGAATTCCCCCAAACATATTTAATCTGTTACCCGTTTTCCATGGTCTAGACCATGAAAAACCTTACCAACACATGCGTAGGATTGAACAAGTCCTTACAACATTCCATCATCCTACGGTTGGTACGGAACAGATTAAACTAAGGGTATTTCCTTTCACATTAGCCGATAAGGCGGCGTCTTGGTTAACCGCCCTAATTAATTCAAGGACGTGGGCTAAACTTGTTCACCGTTTATGGAACATTTTACCCACCCCTAAAGACGGATGAAATGCTTTCCAAGATTCATTTCTTCCCGGAGAACCCTCATGAATCATTTTCTCGAGGCATGGAATCGCTTTCACCGATCTCCTTATAGAGTGTCCACACCATAACCTAGCAAAGACACGTTAGTTCGTGCCTTTTTCAAAGGACTTCAACATCACCATAAAGAAGTCCTTGACATAATGACTGGGGGTAGTTTCCTAAGTAAAGGAGCCACGGAGGCTTACAAATTTTTAGAAGACCAAACTAAACGAAATAATAATTGGGGGGGTAGTGATGATATCCCCCGCTCAGCTAGTTCTTCTTCAACAGTAAAGGCCGCCGGTATATTTGAGAATAAAACCGATCCAGAACTTAAAAATTTACTGGAATCTCTAACTAAAAAAGTAGAGGCTATTTCTGTTCAACAAAAGCCTATCCCCGTCATGAATGTAAATTCCAACCCATGTACTTTCTGTTTGAGTCCAGAGCACCCTGACAATTATTGTCCTCTAGCTTATGAACAACAACCACCAGAACAGGATAATGTTTACTCTATTAATAACTATCCTATTCCTAACGCCCGAGAGCGACATCCCAACTTCAAATGGAGAAATAATCAACAAGTAACACCTCCAGTGGTACAATAATCAAAACGTTAGGCAAGCAAACAATTATAACCAAGCTTCACTTAGACAAGGACAAGGACAAAGTCAAGGGAATTATAATAATTATAACACCTGCGCAACCTAGGCAAGGTCAAGCACAAGGTCAAAATAATTATAATAATTATAATACCAATAGAGGTATCGTTCCTGGTTAATAATAATAACTATCACAACCCACCCATAAATAATCAACGAGATAGTTCGGTCGCATTCACCCGTGACTACTACACCTACACAACCGGATCGTGATCGACGCTTTTATACGGTTACCCAACAACTTTTCCAATCAATGACTAAATCAAACGAACGATCTTACAATCAATAAATCGGGGCACAACAGCTTAGCCCAAGAGAAAGCCCAACCAAAAGGCGTGTTTCCGTGTCAAGCTATACCAAACCCTAAAACTGCAAACCGCGCCTTTGAGGTAAATCGGTAGTTCTAGTACGGACACTACAATCGTAGGGTGACCTAAAATGCCATCACCACTCTCCGCTCGGAAGAGTGGTTGATAACAAAGTAATCGCTCCTATAGTTACCCCATCATTACTCCACTACACCGGATATCGAACTAGATACCGAAATAGAAACCGAGGAGCCTACCACGGTAGAGGTACCGGTTAAACCACAACCAAAGAAACCGAAAAGCCAAGGTTACACGCGACAGTAGAGCCATATCGCGAAATATAGAGCGAAACCACCGTTCCTCAAAAATTAGCCATGCTAACTAGGGATACAAACTTTGAGGAAATTAGGAACGCGTTTTCAAGAATCTAACGATAAACCTCCCTTTTCTCGAAGCTATTAAAAGCTTCCTAACCACGCTTAAGTTTCTTAAAGAGTTGTGCACTACTAGGCGTAAGGCGAACATACCCAAAGACGCCTTTTTAACCGAAAGTTCCCAACTTTATCCGAAAATAATGGAATTGTTAAGTACAAGGACCCCCGGTCGCCCCATCAGAAATGCACCTTAGGAGATTCACACACGACGACCGCTTTATTAGACACGGGGGCTGAGTGTTAACTTACTCCCGTGATACTTGTATAAACAAATAGGTCTACAGGAAATGCAACCTACAAAAATAACGTTGCAATTAGCGGACGTGTCAATTAAGTATCCTAAAGGTGTAGTGGAAAACGTGCTTGTTAAGGTTCGTGTTTCTACTATCCCGCTGATTTTGTTATCCTCGACGTAAGTCGCGAATGACTCCGCATCCGATCATCTTAGGGCCGCCCTTCTTGGCAACCCAATGCGCTTTTATAAATTGTCGCGATGGAAAGATGTCCTTATCTTTTGGCCATCTTTCTCCGCCGAGGTAAATGTTTTAAAATGATGAAACAGTTACCCGATTCGGCTATAGATGGGGAGGTTAGCATGATCGAGAGTTTAGCTCAAGATTATTTTAACAACACGTTTCACGAAAACAATATGTACAAATTCCTTTCTTTTGGAACTTCGATTTTGTAAATGACTCCTACTTAGAGGGAAGTCAACACCATCTTAGAGTCCACACCAATTGTAGACCGCAATCGGTTGCTCCATATACTTTGAGTAATGAAGACTTGCTACCGCGGTATTCATTATGCAAAATGAGGACCCGGACGAAATATCTATTGATTTTCCACCCACCCCTGCTTAAACCTCTTCCCCGAATTAAAATATATACAACTTGATCCGGATGGTAGTCATCCGGTAATTATATCTTCTTTATTATCTAAAGATGAAGAGACATCTTTAATAAGGGTGATTAGGGAACATCGGTCTCCGCGATTGGTTGGTCCTTAGTCGACATTAAGGGCATCGACCCTAATGTCCGCACTCATCGTATCCATTTGGAGGATAACGCCAAGACTTCTCGCTAACCTCGGTCGGCTAAACTTAAACCCTGCCATGAAAGAGGTGGTTAGGGAAGAAGTCTTTACTTTCGACACTCGACGCGGTATTATATACCCAATCTCCGATAGCAATGAATGGGTAAGTCCCATTCATGTAGTTCCTAAGAAGTCGGGAATTACCATGGTACGTAGAACGGAAGGGTGACTATGTTGTCACTCAAGGTCCTATGAAATGGAGAATCAGATTGATTACGACGTTTAAATGCTATGACACGGAAGGATCACTTCCCCGCACCATTTATAGATCGACGCTAGAACGTCTAGCGGTCATGCTTTTATTGTTTTCCGGATGGCTACTCCGCTATTTTCAGATTATTATTGATATCGATGACCAAGAAAAGATAACCTTCACATGTCCCTTCGGAACATATGCCTATAAACGAATGCCTTTTGCCTTTGTAATGCTCCCGGAACCTTCCAAATGGTGTATGCTTCATATATTTAGTGACATGGTAGAGCTTTATGGAAGTTTTCATGGATGATTTTTCTATCTATGGAGACTCCTTCACAATTTCGTTTGTCTAACCTCGCCTAAGGTTTTGACACGGTGTGAAGAAAAAGAGCCTCGCTTTTAAATTGGGAAAAGTGTCATTTCATGGTCAAAAAGCGGCATAGTCCTAGGTCATATTGTATCTAGTGATGGCATCGAAGTAGATAAAGCCAAACTAGATAAGATAGCGAATTTACCTAAACCACGGACTGTCCGTGAGATTAGAGCCTTTTTAGCCATGCAGGGTTTTATAGGCGTTTCATCAAGGATTTTTCAAAATAGCTAGGCCTTTAACTAACCTCCTTTTGAAAGATGCCATCTTTGATTTTAATTTTAATCGTAAAATGTGCTTTTGAAACCTTAAAGCCGCCTAACCATCGCACCTATTATACAGCCTCCCGATTGGTCTAAACCATTCGAACTCATGTGTGATGCTAGTGACTATGCACGGGTGGTCTTTGTCTTTTAGACGTAAAACTAGATAATAAGTCCAATTGTTATTTATTATGCTAGTAAAACTTTAAACGATGCTCAACGGAATTATACAACTATCTGAAAAGAATTTTAGTCATCATTTATGCTTTAGATAAATTTCGCCCTTATTTGGTTGGTTCTAAAACTTTAGTTTACACGGACCATGCAAAATTTTAGGTACCTTCTTGCAAAGAAGGATGCTAAGCGTAGATTAATCCGATGGATTCTTCTCCCGCAAAGAGTTCACATTAGAAATAAGGGACAAAAGGGGTCGAAAACGTAGTTGCCGACCACTTTATCTAGACTTACAAATGACGATAGTAGTGATTCTCGAGTCCATACGACTCTTTTCCCCGATGAACATCCAGTATGCTATTTTTTCATCACCATGGTATGGGACATCGTGAAATTATTTAGCTGCTGATGTTATGCCTCATAATTGGTCAAGAAATGAACGTAAGAAGTTCTTGGCCGAGTCAAGTTATACTATTGGGATGAGCCCTACCTTTTAAGTATTGTATGGATCAGATTATTCGCCGTTGCATTCCCCGCTGGAATATAATGAAGTCCTATCGTTCTCGCCATGACAAAGAGTGTGGTGGCCACTTTAGCGGAATGAAAACAGCCGCTAAAGTTCTTCAATGTGGATTTTATTGGCCTACCCTTTTTTAAGGATGCCCAAGTGCATTGCAAGACGGTATTCGTTGCCAACAACTTGGGCTAATCACTGGCTGCAATATGATGCCTTTAAATCCAATCTTGATAGTAGAAATTTTCATGTTTGGGGTATTGATTTCATGGGCCCCTTCCTATTTCCCACGGTTATATTTATATCCTAGTTGCCGTGGACTACGGTCTAAATGGATAGAGGCCCTAGCTTGTCGTGAGCAATGACCATAAGACCGTTGTATTTTTATTAAAGAATATATTTTCACCGGTTTGGCATTCCTAAAGCCATCATTAGTGATGGTGGAACACATTTTGCAAATGAGAGTTGTTGCATCCCTAGTTAAAAAGTATGGAGTTACACATAAAATAGCAACTCCTTATCATCCACAAACTAGCGGACAAGTAGAAGTTTCTAATAGGAAATCAAAAAAGATTTTAGAAACAACAAGAAACCCCGATAGGAAAGATCGGTCAAGCGTCTATCGGATGCCTTATGGGCATATAGAACTCGCTTTCAAAACTCCTATAGGTATGTCTCCCTTTAGACTTGTATTTGGGAAACCATGTCATTTGCCCGTCGAATTAGAGCACCGCGTTCTCGTGGGCTATAAAAGCCTTAACTTCAATATTGATGAGGCGGGTGTCAAACGCAGTTACAATTAAATGAGCTTGAAGAAATCCGCTGGCCGATTCTTACGATCTCGCTAAGGATTATAAAGCCAACATGAAACGCGGTTCATGATAAGCATATCTTTAGCGAAAGAGTTTGTGGTCGGACAAAAGGTTTTGCTTTACAACTCCCGCCTACATATTTTCCCGTGGAAACTAAAACCCGTTGGTCCGGTCCTTTTCGTTATCGAAGTCACTACTTACGGGCAATTACCTTGGTAAACCCCAATGACAACAAGACCTTTCAAGTTAATGGTCAACGGTTAAAACATTTTCACGAACTTTTGTCCCCCGATGTGGAGGAAGTCCTTTTACGGGACCCTCGCCTTCATGAGGATCGACCTTGTCATTTGGTGTACTTACTTTCATTTCCATTTATCGATAAGTACACCATTCAGTAACCGGCCCCTCCTTATGGAGTGTGTGTGGTAAGTACCGATCCTAAGTCCACAGTTCACATAATTCACGCTTTCCACTTTCGCGATGTTTTTCTCGATTTTGAGTCATGTTCCTCTATGGAGTGAATTATGTATTTATTGTTTTTCGTTTTTATTATAGTAAACAAATAAAAAATAAATTAAAATTCATAAAAATCATAGACATAGCAATCCAACAAGTCTTGGGAATCGACTTTAAATCCACCCACGTTGTAAAACAAATTTTGTGGTTAAAAATTTGTTTGGGGTGGGAAATCGCCTTTCCATCCGGATTGCTCGAACTTTCTAGTTGTGTTGTGTAGTCCATTAGTATAGTTCATTTGGGTTGACGTTATCAAATTTAGTGTTCATTCGCTCGCGATAACTTACGCCATGCACGCATTACGAGCAGGCGTTTTCCACTATCTTATTCGTCACCCCCGTTGGAATCGAGTGTTTTATGGATCATTGGATTGGAAATTCTCTCCTGATCATTTCCATATCTCATTCGCAAGAATCGGACCGATAACGAAGCGGGAAATCTAGTTTGAAATTGCGCTAAAAATCGACAAAAGTCGAAAAATACGAATTGGGCTTGGGCCTTCTCGCTTATACACTGAGCGCGCCCGCGCCCAATCATAGCGCGACCCGCGCTCAAACTCTGTAAGTCGAAAAATCCAAAGAGCGCGACTCGCGCTCTATACGAGCGCGCCCGCGCCCCCCTTTCCAAAACCAGATCGCGATCTTCTTCTTCTCCAGCCGCTTGACACAAAGTATAAATCAAAACCCTAGCAACCTAAAAATAAAAAAATAATAATAATAATAAATAATAGAATATATCCATAATAGAAACACCACCCACGCCCATAATAGAAACTCAACACCAATCTTCCACAATCTCCAACCGATCCCACCATCGAAACCACCAACCAATTCGAGTTTCGAACCTGCCGCCGAACCTACCATAACCACCACTGTTGGTTTGTTTTGTTTCATCAAACTCGCATCCACCACCATCTACAAACCCCAAATCAGTAAATAACTTCAATGGCGCAACGACGTAGAATTCTGCCGGAAAACGCGTTTGTTTCCGATAGCCATACCGCTTTATGACGCGAGATGTTAAAGAGACATTGAACGGACTGTGGTATTCGACGGAGGATTTCTATCACTATGAATTGGTAGAACAGTTTTATAAGAAACCAGAAGTGGAGGGAAATAGGATTTTCATTAGATAGCAGACGCTGAAGGAAGCTTAGACAGCTTGTTGGTCGAAGCTATTAGGAATCACCCCTCAGAACCAACCTAGATAATGACCATTCGTGAATCCAAGAATACTGCAGCCTTCCCTTTTGATGAAAGATACGGTCCATAGAGGGTGAATACAATACGATATCTCATTGCGCTCGCGCCAGACTACTCCTCGAGAACTAATCAACTGGGTGTAGCTCGCTGGATTGGTAAGAACGCCCCTGAGAGAGACAAAGTCACCGACATCGACTTCGGTCCGCAGACGCTCTTCCTGAATTTGCAAACGGCGAGTATAATTTCTATCCTCGATTTAATTTTGAATGTGATTAGAGGAGCCGGGAAAGAGCCTCCTTCTTCCCGTGATTGATCACTAAGATTATGCTTTCATTTAGAGCCGCCGCTAGGTTCGCTTCCTATTAAGATCAAATTGCCTTCTAATGCAAGTATTTATAAAGAATGCATTCAAAAGACTTGGCCAATCGTCCGCAGAGAAGGAAGTTGAGTCGGATAATGAAGGGAAGATATGACATGGTTGGTTGAGGATAATTTTGATAGTCATACTTTAATTTAGAGCTTAATGATAATGCCGCAAACCGGTTTCGATGCAGCTTATAATATTCCGTGAAGATATGAGACATAGACAAATTGCACTTCGCAAAGCAAACGGACCTTCGTGAGACAAATGAAATGCTCGTAAGCGGTCGCAAAGAAGATATAATGTTTAACTTGGAGGTTATAGACGAGAATCACCAAAGCCCCAAGATGCAAGTACTTAAGATCGAGATGGAAGCACGTCGCTTTGTTCAGATAGAGATGCTACGACGCGATGCCACTCATTGATGAAGTCCTGTTCCGCCGAGTCCGAGAGGCATGAGCGCCGTCGTCAAGCAAGAGCCGATGGCTCGCCATCTCGACACCACAGAGCCGCCTCCATCTCGTGGACCATCTTCTTCACACGCCAGGTGTGCACCATCATTGTCGTCCTTTTATTTCATTGTTTTTATTGTTTTGTTAGTGGGAATTTTACTTCAAGAGTTAGATTTGAATATTAAGTTGTTTGTTTTAGATTATTTGGATTCCATATTATTTTAATATAATTTATTTTGATCATCTTTCGAAAGGTTGTCTTGGAGTAAAAGTTGAAATTAGGGCGACATCGCATATCTATGATTTTTTTGTAGTGGTAGCATGATATATAGGAGAGTTTAGAAGTTACTATTCTAAACCAAGTTTAAAAGATACCAGGGTTGTTAGGAAATCAAAGACATGGATAGTTTCGCTGGCTTTTGGGTTTGGCTTCCTATTTCCTAAATGGCCTTAAAACAATTTGGCAACTTGCCGATTCGTTTTGGAAACCCAGAACCTATTTAAACTTCCATCATACTACACTCACAACCCACACTACACCCCACAATCATCTTTCACTTTTCACTCCAGCCCTTTTTCTTGTTTTTTCTTGTTTTTTCTTAGAAACTCAATTTCTGCACTCACGAGCGCGCCCGCGCTCAAGCTGAGCGCGACTCGCCCTACTTTACTGTAAACTGAAAAATCACTAGAGCGCGCCCGCGCCCAAGTAGAGCGCGACCCGCGCTCAAACACTGGAAATCGAAAATTTAACAGAGCGCGCCCGCGCCCAAGTAGAGCGCGACCCGCGCTAAAACACTGTAATTCCAAAAACCCAAGAGCGCGCCCGCGCCCAAGATAGAGCGCGCCCGCGCCCTCTCCAGTAAACACAGAAATTTTAGATTTTCTGAGGTTCTTCCAGGTTTTCGCAGCTATTCTACAAAGTAGTGTTGAGATGACACCACCTATAGTCATTCCTGAACAGTCTTTTGAAGACTTGATGGGAACTTATACCTATGGAGCATCGTTTCCGCGAAATGATCTTGCAATTGATGGCTGGCACATCTTCGTGAGTGATGACGATTCTTTTCACCTAAGCTAACTGAATTCTTTATAATAATATTACTTTCTTTTGTACCCAAGAAGGAGAACAAAAAAGTTTTCCTTACTATCGATTATCCGCGACGCCTATGGAATTCAAGAAGCACTTGATAGGCTTTGGTTTCGGATTGAGATTACCGGACCCTATGCACACATGGGGATATATGATGTATAACGATACCTATATGAATATGCCTATTTCCATGAGTATTATGGGGAGGGTATTTCAGATCATGGACCAAGACCAATATAACATCGCCTCGAAGGTAGCCTATCATCGAATGTAGGCACAACCATGTTGTTCATCATGATGAACATTCTAGGAAACGGCAGTTTACTTGCCAATAATACCGGGGTGACGCTTTTCCTTGCTTTAGCCGAGGGACGCCGTCGGTATGACATTCCCGAGTTTTAGTTCTGCTACGCCGTTGAAGCCGACCATACCTTTGAGGCATAAGTACCTTCTTATGCCCGTCTTGGTTTGTCGCCTTTACGCTTGCCTACCCAGATTCTCGCATTACGCGATACGATTGGAAAAGGTCGAAACCATGAGACCTACCAATCGTGGTGGTACCATCATTCCGAAAGCCATGACTTGGTCGATGGCGAGTGCAACCATTTGGTTGCTCCTTTACACCCCATCGCACCAAATATCACTGTAGAGAGGTTAGCATTAGTTGATGATACACGACGGATGCGTGGCAAGTTGTTATGGCATGGCAGATGCGAAAAGAACCTCATATAGAAGAGGAGGACGACGACGAGTAAAATGCAAGGGGCGTAAGTTTTAGTTAAGTTAAAATATGTCCCAAGCAAATTAATTCTTTAACCCCATAATGGGTGGAACTCTTTATAGTGTTCGCTCAGGTTTTTATTTCATATATTAGTATGTTCTAACCGTAACCGTTTTTTGGATATTCCGAATTTCACGCGTTTCCATGGTATTTTTCTACCCTCTTTATTTAAATGCTTTGAGGACAAAGCATGCTTTTTGTTTGGGGGCATAGAAACTTCGTGTAATTAAGGCATCCGTTAGATATAGATATGTATAATATGCACTTGTTTTCTAGTTAAAATTTAAAAATTCAAAAATATAAATAAAAAGTATGCTATACACTTAGGAATATTGGTATTGTTTTTCTTTCTCCCATGCTTTTAACAATCTAGAAGTCTCATAGTTTTTGCATCGTAATAATAGTTAGAAACTTAGGTTAATATGTAGGTAATAATCTTTGCATCTATCTATAAAATTTATTACATGAGTATCTATGATTGTTTGGCAGAAGAAGTTTCAAATCTAGGCTGAGTACTTATTCTACAAATCCTGTGAGAATATAGCCTAAAGCCTTATATGAAGTGAAACATTTGAGAAATGACACAAGGGGAGAAGTAAAATCCGGATAGAGAAATCACACGCCCACTTGCTTGATCACTAAACCATATCCTAAGCGAATTTAGGGGCTTTTGGATCGATATAGCCGTAAATTCAAACCTATGAATTATTTTCCGCTAGTCGCCACTCCGAGCCCTTCTTTAGCCTTCCATAAACCACAATTCCTTTACCCCCTTACAAAAACAAAACAAAATAAAAAAAAATAAATCAACCTACCCAATCTAGAATAAGTCCGAGAATAGAATGAGAAGAAAGAAGAAGAGAAAACCCTGTGTAAACAAAAAGTTAGTTAATTGCTTCCAGAAAATAAAGAAAAGAAGTTTCCATCCAAAGAAAAAAAAAAAAAAAAAAAACTCCAAAAAAAAAAAAAAAGAATAAAAAGGAGTCAAAAGCCAAAAAAAAAAGAAAAAAAAAAAAAACGGCTAAGGATGGAAACAAAGTGTAGAATAAAAAGTAAATAACAAGGTTTTCTAGTTACATAATATGAAGACTCTATTATCTCGGACTTGTCCTTTTGAATATCCATTTCCTTCCTTCTTAAACCATCTCCTAATCCCCTCGCAACACCTAATAAAAAGACCTCTAGCCAATTAGGAATAGGTTAGTGTGATAGTAAGTGGCGATGTGTTTGATCGAATCGAACTTCCTTGTCATTATCATTGATTGTAAGGTAAAGTGTGCCACCGCATTAATCGAGAGTAGCTTAAACTTGAGTGGAAAAATCGAGAGGTTTTGTCTTGACATTTATGTGAGGACCTACTTAAGGACGCTTATTCGAAGTTCTCGAAACAAACCCGCTAAACATTTCATAAGATACTATTGTTATATGTTTATTGTAGATGATTGATTATTATGCATATATTAACTTAGGGTTTTACTGTTATTCTTATGTAATTGCTATAGAGATGTATAGATAGTCGAGCATGAAGGGGAAAACAATAGTTTTATTTCTTAGTCGCCAGAAGATAGATTGAAGTTTGTGAGTACCTTCACTGAAAAACTCTCACGGGCTATAACTCGTCCACTAGGGAATTCCTAGTGGTTTAAGGCCTTGTTGCATATGGTCAATGTAATCGCACTCAAATAAACGAGATTAGGTAGAACTCCATTTTTGGTCACTTATTCTATTTTTCATATTTTGCTTGAGGACAAGCAAAATGTTTGTTTGGGGTGGTTTGATAAGAGCCCAAAACTGTAGTTTTAACCCCTAATAATCATACTGTTAGACCAATTATGTGAATAATAAGTAAGAGTTAATACCGATTACGTGTTTTTATGCATTTCGTGCTTCAAAGTCCATTATGCGCAGAAATGTGCCACTTTTTAGCGAGATAAAGGAGCAAAAGTCGCCAGAACTTCCGAATGCCATATCTTTGGACTCAGACCTCGGATTGAGGCCTACCTTATGTCAAAACGACCGCTCTCGAAAGAGCTTTGCAATGGTCCAAGCCTTGACCCAATCAGAGGAGCAGAAGTGGACGAAAAGTCTGTGGAAGCTAACTGCAGCTGAAGAGGCCTTTTGGATCGAAAAGACTGGGTTTTCGGCCCGATTCTCTCGCCCAACCCATGGCTCCAAGCCCATGCACGAATTTTGATCTGATGTATAAAACAAAAGCTTAGCTCTTTGTTAATGGTAGCTAGTTAGACCTAAATTAAGATATAGAATTATAGATCTAGTTTTATTAATTAAATTAAGTTTTAGTTCCATTTAAATTTTTGTTTTAGATTAAATCTCCGAATCATTGTTCTTGATAGATTAGATAAATAAAGTAGTAATTTTTATCAAGTTCAATTTGTCATTTCCATTTTAGATCTAAATTCAATTCTTGTCATTGTTTTATTCCAAACCATTAAATTAGATTCATTATTGCTAAATTAAGTAATTCTCAAATTCTCACATTATGTTTAGTTTAGATTCAATGGTAAATGTTAGATTGATGACTCAAGGCTAAACCTCCATTAGAGGGGTTGATGAATCCTTGATGAAACCTTAGTTGTTTAGTATAGAAACGCCAGAGCATCTATTCCACTCTGTAAGGTCGTGGTTTCACCATGAGAATGGGTGACGAACCTCACATGCTAGTTAGTATCCCAGAGTAATGCCATGAACACTAGGGATTAGAACTCCAATTTCACCGTGAAGAACGTGAGAATCGAGATACAACATTCTACGCTAGGTTGTTAAGTTGGATTCGAGGTGGATTCAATTCCCTCTAATTCCTTTATCGAGTCAAACAATAGTATTTCCATAGCATTTGTAGTTAATTTCTAGTAATCATCTTAATTAAGCATCGTGAGTATAATATTTCGTGAAAGCTCTCATTGACTTAAGAGCTTAACTAGTTAGACTTAGAAAACAATCCATGCTAGGGAACTAGGAGGGAACTAACTTCAGACTCCATTTAGTGCAATTCGCATCGAGAGTGTAAGCTTTGATAATCGGACACGAAAAGTTTAAGTTTAGTTTACTTACGCTTTGATTCAGAGTTCATTTCAGTAGGTAAACTACTCATTTTATAGTTATCAAATGATGCAACTACCCACAAGATGCAACTAGTCGCTATCACAACTAAGGGAATGCTACGTAGATTCTATGATAAGGAGTTAGAGGGGGATTGATTCCACCTTAACTCAACTTAATCCACTAACTATCTTTAATCGTCAATCCGAATTGAATCGCTTCGCAAACAATTGGTTATTCCTAATCCCTAATTATACATGGCATTTCTACCAATTATAACTAGCATGTGAACAATTAAACCCATTCTCATGGTGAACTAATCATTTCTAGAGGGAATAGAAAATACGACGATCATTATACGATAATCGAATCAAATTTCATCAAGGCTTCACAACCCCTTAATGGAGGTTTAGCCTTGAATCATTCCGAAATCATTTCCATTTATATTAAAACTAAACATAATATAAAGCATTGAAATTTATTTAATTAAACAATAATGAAATCTAATTTAATGACTAAATTGAACTAAGGACATGAATTGCAATTAGATCTAGAATTGTAATTGACAAATCGAAATTGAATCAAGAACAACTAATTTATTATCTAATTCAAGGGAAGAACAAGATTCAAAGTTTAATCTAATAAGGGATTTGAAACTAATTAAAGAAAAACAATTAAATCTAGATCTAGAAGCTATTTTAATGGCTACTTTCTATTCTAAGCTATATGCCCATAAGGCATCCGATAGATCTGCATGGATGTTTTCTAATCTAACTAGTCGTTTTTAAGTCTATGAGAGTTTTACGAAGGGAATTATACTACGATGCAACTACCCACAAGATGCAACTAGTCGGTTATCAAACAACCATGCTTATGCTACGCCTGATTCTATGATAAGGAGTTAGAGGGGGATTGATTCCACCTTAACTCAACTTAATCCACTAACGACGAATCGTCATCTTTGAATCTTGTTCTTCCCAGAATTAATTGGTTATTCCTAATCCCTAATTATACATGGCATTTCTACCAATTATAACTAGCATGTGAACAATTAAACCCATTCTCATGGTGAACTAATCATTTCTAGAGTGGAATAGAAAATACGACGATGTTTAATTTTAATCGAATCATGCTTTCATCAAGGCTTCACAACCCTCTAATGGAGGTTTTAGCCTTGAATCATTCCTTCAATCATTTCCATTTATATTAAAACTAAACATAATATAAAGCATTGAAATTTATTTAATTAAACAATAATGAAATCTAATTTAATGACTAAATTGAACTAAGGACATGAATTGAAATTAGATCTAGAATTGGAATTGACAAAATCGAAATGGATAAAGAATACTACTTTATTGATCTAATCAAATGAAGAACAAGATTCAAGGTTTAATCTAATAAGGGATTTGAAACTAATTAAAGAAAACAATTAAATCTAGATCTAGAAGCTATTTTAATGGCTACTTTCTATTCTAAGCTATGAATCCTTTGATAACTATAAAAATGAGTAGTTTACCTACGAAATGAACTACGAATCCAAAACGTAAGTAAACTAAACTTAAACTTTTACGCGGTCCGATTATCAAAGCTTCTACTCAATGCTAATTGCACTAAATGGAGTACTGTTCGCTCCACTCCTAGTTCCCTAGCATGGATTGTTTTCTAAGTCTAACTAGTCGCTTTTAAGTCAATGAGAGCTTTAATTAAATATTATACTACTATACTTAATTAAGATGATTACTAGAAATTAACTACAAATGCTATGGAAATACTATTGTTTGACTCTCGATAAAGGAATTGTAGGGAATTGAATCCACCTCGAATCCAACTTAACAACCTAGCGAGAATGTTGTATCTCAATTCTCACGCTCTACGGCGAGAAATTGAGTTCTAATCCCTAGTGTTCATGGCATTACTACCGGATACTAACTAGCATGTGAGGTCGCCCACCCATTCTCATGGCTTAAACACGACCTTCTAGAGTGGAATAGATGCTACAACGCTTCTATACTAAACAACTAAGGTTTCATCAAGGATTCATCAACCCCCTCTAATGGAGGTTTAGCCTTGAGTCATCAATCTAACATTTACCATTGAATCTAAACTAAGCATAATGTGAGAATTTGAGAATTACTTAATTTAGCAATAATGAATCTAATTTAATGGTCGGAATAAAACAATGACAAGAATTGAATTTAGATCTAAAATGGAAATGACAAATTCAACTTGATAAAATTACTACTTTATTTATCTAATCTATCAAGAACAATGATTCAGAGATTTAATCTAAAACAAGAATTTAAATGGAACTAAAACTTAATTTAATTAATAAAACTAGATCTATAATTCTATATCTTAATTTAGGTCTAACTAGCTACCATTAACAAAGAGCTAAGCTTTTGTTTTTATACATCCAGATCCAAAATTCGTGCATGGGCTTGGAGCCATGGGTTGGGCAGCAGAATCGTGCCCAAAACCCAATTCTTTTCAAATTCAAAAGGCCTCTTCAGCTGCAGTTAGCTTCCACAGACTTTTCGTCCACTTCTGCTCCTCTGATTGGGTCAAGGCTTGACCATTGCAAAGCTCTTTTTCCGAGCCGGGTCGTTTTGACATAAGGTAGGCCTCAATCCGAGGTCTGAGTCCAAAGATATGGCATTCGAAGTTCTCACACTTTTGCTCCTTTATCTCGCTTAAAGTGGCACATTTCTCACAAGATAATGGACTTTGAAGCCCTAAATGCATAAAACACGTAATCAGTATTAACTCTTACTTATTATTCACATAATTGGTCTAACAAAGTATGATTATTAAGGGTTAAAACTACAGTTTTGGGCTCTTATCAAACCACCCCCACAAACAAAGATTTTGCTTGTCCTCAAGCAAATATGAGAAATTAGAATAAGTGACCAAAAATGGAGTTCTACCTAATCTCGCTTCACTGAGCGACATTACATCAACCATATGCAACATACCTTTAAAACCACTAGGAATTCCCTAGTGGACGAAGTTATAGCCTCGCGGAGAGTTTTCCAAATGAAGGTACTCACAAACTTCATCTATACTACAACGACTAAGAAATAAAACTATTGTTTTCCCCTTCATGCTCAACTATCTATACATCTCTATAGCAATTACATAAGAATAACAAAGAAAACCCTAAGTTAATATATGCATAATAATCAATCATCTACAATAAACATATAACAATGAGTAATACTATGAAATGTTTAGCAGTTTGTTTCTCGAGAACTCTAATAATGGCCCCAAGTAGGTCCTCACATAAATGTCAAGACAAAACCTCTCCTCGATTTTTCCACCTGTTTCTCACTCCAAAGCAGCAAAGGGGCACACTTTTACCTTACAATCTCAATGACAACAAGGAAGCCGGGTCGATCAAACACATCCGCCACTTACTATCACACTAACCTATTCCTAATCGAGCTAGAGGTCTTTATTAGGTGTCATGGGATTAGAGATGGTTTAAGAAGGAAGGAAATGGATATTCAAAAAGGACAAGTCCGAGATAATAGAGTCTTCATATTATGTAACTAGAGAAAACCTTGTTATTTACTTTTGCTTCTACACTTTGTTTCCATCCTTAGCCATTTTTTTTTTTGGCTTTTTCTTTTTTTCGCTTTCGATTCTTTTTTTCTATTTTTTTGGAGTTTTTTTTTTTTCTTTTCTTTGATGGAAACTTCTTTCTTTATTTTCTGAAGCAATTAACTAACTTTTGTTTACACAGTTTTTCTTCTTCTTTCTTCTTCACTCATTCTATTCCCGTAACTTATTCTAGATCGGGTAGGTTGATTTATTATTTTTTTTTTTTTTTGTTTTGTTTTTGTAACAGTGGTAAAGGAATTGGGTTTATGGAAGGCTAAAGAAAGGGCCTCGAGTGGCTAACTTAGCCGAAAATAATTCATAGGTTTGAATTTCTCGCTATATCGATCCAAAGAGCTTCCTAAATTCTCGCTAGATATGGCATAGTGATCGCAAGTGGACGGTGGATTTCTCTATCCGGATTTTACTTCTCCCTTGTGTCATTTCTCAAATGTTTCACTCATATAAGGCTTTTAGGCTATATTCTCACAGGATTTGTAGAATAAGTACTCTAGCCTAGATTTCAGAAACTTACTGCCAAACAATCATAGATACTCATGTAATATATTTATAGATAGATGCAAAGATTATTACCTACATATTAACCTAAGTTTCTAACTATTATTCTGATGCAAAAGCTATGAGACTTCTAGATTGTTAAGAGCATGGAGAAAGAAAAACATACCAATATTCCTAAGTGTATAGCATAGTTTTATTTATATTTTTGAATTTTTTAGATTTTAACTAGAAAACAAGTGCATATTATACATATCTATATCCTAACAGATGCCTTAATTACACGAGTTTCTATGCCCCCCCCAAACAAAAAAGCATGCTTTGTCCTCAAAGCATTTAAATAAAGAGGGTAGAAAATACCATGGAAACGCCATGGAAATTCGAATATCTGCAAAAACACGGTTAGAACATACAACGCATCTAATATATGAAATAATAAACCGACGCGAACTCTATAAGAGTTCCACCCATTATGGGTTAAAGAATTAATTTGTTTCGGGGACATAAGCGCATACACTAATCAACTAAAACTTACCCGCACTTTTATTTACTCGCCGCCCTCCTCTTCTATATGAGGTTCTTTCGTGATCCCGCCATGCCATAACAACTTGCCACGCCATCCGGCCGTATCATCAACTAATGCTAACCTCTCTAGTGATATTTGGTCTGATGGGGTGTAAGGAGCAACCAAATGTGGAGTAGATTCGCCATCCCGCCAAGTCATGGCTCGAATGATCGTATTCACACGATTGGTAGGTCTCATGATTTCGACCTTTTTCCAACTGCGGTAATCGTACATGTATCACGGTAGGCAAGCGCCGCATAAGGCGCAATTCAAGACAGGCATAAGAAGGTACTTATGCCTCAAGGTATGGCCTCGCTCAACGTAGAAACTAAAACTCGGGAATGTCATACCGACGACGCCCCTCGCCTAAAGCAAGGAAAACGCCACCACCGTATTATTGGCGTATAAACCGCCGTTCCTAGAATGTTCATCATGATGAACAACATGGTTGTGCCTACATTCAGTGATAGGCTACTCGTATGCATGTTATATTGGTCTTGGTCCATGATACGTAAATACCCCTCCCCATAATACTCATGGAAATAGGCATATTCATATAGGTATGAAGTTATCCGTCATATATCCCCACGCGGTGCATAGGGTCGTAATGGCAATCCCAAAACCAAAGCTATCAAGTGCTTATCGACCCATAGACGCATCATCAATCAATAGTAAGGGAAAACTTTTGTTCTCCTTCTGGGTACAAAAGAAAGTAATATTATTATAAAAAGAATTCAGTTAGCTTAGGTGAAAAAGAATCGCCATCACTCACCGTAAGATGTCGCCATCCTAATTGCAAGATCCGCCGAACGATGCTCCATAGGTATAAGTTCCCATCAAGTCTTCAAAAGACTGCTCAGAATGACTATAGGTGGTGTCATCTCAACACTACTTTGTAGAATAGCTGCTAAAAACTCGAAGAACCTCTCGAAAATCTAAAATTTCGTTTTATCGGAGAGCATGCTGGCGCCGCTTATCTCATGCGGCTTCGGTTTTGAATTACGTTGTTTTAGCCGGTCGCGCTTTACTTGTAGCTGGCGCCGCTAATTTTCGATTTCCAAGTGTTTGAGCGAAGTCGCGCTTATTTGATGGCGCCGGGCGGCCGAAAGTGATTTTTCAGTTTATAAGAAAGTAGGAGTCGCCTTTTGAGCGCTGGCGCCTGAGTGCGCAAATTGAGTTTCTAAGAAAAACAAGAAAAACAAGAAAAGGGCCGAGTGAAAAGTGAAAGATGATTGTGGGGTGTAGTGTGTCAGTGAGTGTAGTATGATGGAAGTTTAAATAGGTTCGGTTTCCAAAACGAATCGAAGTTGCCAAATTGTTTTAAGGCCATTTCTAAATAGAAACCGCCAAACCCAAAACGGAACTAACCATGTCTTTGATTTCCTAACAACCCCCGGTATCTTTCTAACTTGGTTTAGAATAGTAACTTCTAAACTCTCCTATATATCATACTACCACTACAAAAAATCATAGATATGCCGATATCGGCCCTAATTTCAACTTTTACTCCAAGACAACCTTTCAAAGATGATCAAAATAAATTATATTAAAATAATATGGAATCCAAATAATCTAAAACAAACAACTTAATATTCAAATCTAACTACTGAAGTAAAATTGCACTACAAAACAATAAAGACAATGAAATAAAAGGACACAACTGATGGTGCACACCTAGGCGTATGAAGAAGATGGTCCCTGAGATGGAGACTGGCTCGTGGTGTCGAATGGCTTGAGCCATCTCGCTCGGGCGACGACGCCATGCCTCTCGTGACTAACGGAGACAGACTCATCAATGAGTGGCATGCGCCGAGCATCTCTATCCCGAACAAGCCGCCGGCTTCCATCTCAGTCTTTGGCACAGATACCGGGCTTGGTGATTCTCGCCTATAACCTCCAAGTTAAACATTATATCTTGTCAATTCTTTACGAAAGCATTTCAACCGCCCTCGGCGGTCCGCTTGCTTATCATGGCGCAATTTGTCTATGTCTCATATCTTCACAGATATTATAATCAAGATCGCGAAACCAGTTTGCAAAGATTATCATTCGCCTAAATTAGAAGTATGACTATCAAAATTATCCTCAACCAACCATGTCATATCTTCCCTTCATTATCCGACTCAACTTCCTTCTCTCTCGCAGCAGACAACGGCCAAGTCTTTGAATGCATTCTTTATAAATACTTGCATTAGAAGGCAATTTGATCTTAATAGGAGCAGACCTAGCTTACCGCTCTAAATGAGAGCATAATCTTAGTGATCAATACGGAAGAGGCGCCAGGCTCTTTCCCACCTCTAATCACATTCAAAATTAAATCAAGGATGCAGAAATTATACTCCTTCGCTTGCAAATTCCGTGAGAACGTAAGTTACATCAAGTCCGATGTCGCCGACTTTGTCTCTCCCGAGGACGCTTACCAATCCACCGAGCTACGCCTACTTGATTAGTTCTCAGGTAGTCTCGGCTAATCGAATGAGATATCAGATTGTATTCACCCTCTATGACCGTGATCTTTCATCAAAACAGA